>NW_027509262.1:302500-324372 GCF_048541705.1 Temnothorax americanus
CGCAACCTCCAGGGAGAAGCGCGCTTTCGATTTCACATCGAGCGCTCGATCTCTCCTGTTTCGCCCGCCGACTCGAGTAGACTCGCAATACAATTTGGTCAAGATATTATCGAGCATCCGGATTCAGAGCTAATGGGTCATCCCCGGCGCCTGTGACGACGCTTCAAATTAACCCGGGAATCAGCGGGACCAGTGAGGTTGCCCTCCACAGTAATTGGTGTGTAAACAGCCACGGTGAAGTCGCGAAGTGCCGCGTTTCTCCCGCCCCGACCTGCCATCCTCGGATATTGTGTACGCGTAGCGGTTTTTGGGTGGACATTGGTGCAAATCGTCGGACGCGACGTACGCCGGACGCGACGGAAACGTATTGGTGTTGGCAGTCGGTGGCGGACACGAGGAGCTTCGCGAAGGACATATCCGTGCGCTGCTAGGATCGGCCTCCTGGGGATCGCGACCGCGGGGTCGCGAGATCGTGGATATCGCGACATCCGATTGTAGATAGAGTTACGCGTATTTAAAATATTTGCGTGGTAATAAGCGTCAGCAATCTGCTTTCGGCGTTCCGCGCGTCGCCGGAGAGTGGCCCTGCGAGGTACCTGCCTGCGCGCTGCGTAGAGACTAGCGCTGCGTTGTCATTCGCGATTTGGGCGAGACGATTATTGTTCATCGCGTGAATATAGAATCCTTGTCTTCGTCTTTGTATTATTCGTGATAAAGGTGTCGCGAGGGATTATTGCGTTGACGTTACCTGCAAACGTCGTGAGCGACCGACCAACGCCCTTGATGCGTCGCCTTTTTTGCGAGCGAGCTCAGGCGCGCCCGGCGGGGCGCCGCGCCGCTCCGTAAATTCGGTTGTGAACACTCGTCGATTCCCTCTCGCGATGCAAATTAATTACTCGCGATACCAATTAGTTACTTGGCGCTATTAGTGAAAAGTTAGATTTAAGTTGTTTCCGCGATAAATCTGTTTGTCGACCACTATAGCATGTTATTGCCGTTATTTCGGCTCCGGATATCGCTTAAATTCAAGCTTTCTTCGCCGCGTAGTACTCACTTGTAATTTTTCTTTATTTCATCCGACCAGTTTATTTCTTTCGCCCAACGGATTTACTTGAGAGCTGCCTGACTCGCGCGAGGGATTATCCCGAGAGGTCTATCACCCGACTCTCTTTTAGCGTTCCTTTGCTCCGGCCGAAAAAGCCGTGACAACGGTAACGATGAGTTACTTTTTCAATGAGTAGGGGAGACCGGGGTTCGTTGGCACCGTTTTCACAATTTCGGCATTTGAGTTTTTAAACAACTAATTATCATGATTAAACAGTGCTAATATGATAGAGAGAACCTTTATCTACATTTTCATGCCCAAAACGATCCTGTATACTGTATAGTTTCTTTGTAATAAGTGAAATACGAACATGCTGCATTGTAGCCTTCTTGCCCCGGTAGTGGGGCAAATTGACATATATCATGGTGTAAGTTGGCTACAGGGGCTACAGGTAAGGTTGTAGGACTAAAGTCCATGTTAAATTAATAAAAACGTAATAGAAAATAAAAAACATATAGCAGATATGTTCTCGATAAAGATTGTATCTTTTAAAGTTGTTTTGTAATGATCGAGCAAAATGCTGTTGTAGAAAAACAATTGTAAACTATTTCAGATATAGCTTTTTTCAATATAGTCTGTTCACCCGAGGCCCGAGGCAGTTTTGACGCGTGGTTGCGCTGCCGTGCGTGGCCGCGGGTTATCGCGAGACAAGGTGCGACAACGCGCGCATACGTGCCTACGCGAAACGGCGTACGCGTGACGACGAGCGTCTACGATACGCTTTGCGGCATTTTATGGTACGTCTCCACCTGAGAGTAAGAACTCTCGAGAATAAAAAGAAAGAGAGAGAGAGAGAGATACTGTCGAGAGTCTCTTTCTCTTTCTCTCTTTTTGCTCTCGAGAGTTCTTACTCGCAGGTGGACACGCACCTTTAGACCCATAGGGCACTCGCCGTCGCACCTTGCCTCGCGACAGCGCGCGGCTCGTGCAAACGTTAACGCGCGGCCGCAATCGCGTGGCAACCGCGCGGCAGAAACGCCTCGTGTGAAAAAAAAGGCTCATGAAAATATTAAATATAAAGCCCGGTCTACGTAGGCCACACTGGCCACAGTTCGCAAAACGCAAGACACTCTCTGTGTATAGAGGTTAGATTGACATATAGACTGTGCGTGTGTCTTCCGTTGATTACATCCGTTGTAATTATCGACCGACAACTACATTCATTAATAAATATTTAATTTACATCTTCTGCTTCTCTTGCTTCTATCAGCATTGTAACGCGAATCACATGTTCGCACACGTCTCACGCGCGCGGCAACAGCAAGGTCAAGCTAAGCGTGCGCCGTGCCGTAATATGAGTCAACATGCCCCATCTCTACATATGTCAACATGCCCCATCCCTACATAATTTTATATTTTAGTCATTTTATTATAATAAATTAATATTGTTACTCAAAATAACATGTCGTATAGTAACAGAAACTTTTCTTTTAACTAATAATACGTTACTTAGATTTACTTCTCAAGCTGAAGAACATTAATACGATATTTTGTAACGCTCGAAAATTTACTTGCCACCTCTTGCATCAGATTTTTTTCTTTTTTTTATTGTAATACTTATCTGATTTAAATAAAACTTTGGGGGAAGTACCTATGTCATAAAAGAGATATTTTGTGATAACTTGTCCATGGTATTTTTCGCAATAAATACATAAACGGAACGCAACGCCAACTTGCCTCTTGTGCCAACGAGCCCGGTCTCCCCTAACGAATTATGTGGTAACGAGTTACTTTTCAAACGTAACTCCCTAATATTATATTATTAATTAATATACCCTAATATTATATTATTAATTATTTATTTATTTAAAATATATTATTATAAAATTTTCTTAAAATATATATTGGGACAACTTTGCCGAGTAATCAAGAGCCTCCACACAAGACTCTCGTATAGCGTAATGTAGCGTAACGTAACGTAGATCAACGCAAAAAAAAGTATAACGCTTACGTTTCTTGTGTGACCCACGTTACGTTACGCTGCATTACTACTCTTACAGTCATGGTGAACAAATATCTAGAGATGGAGCACGCGCTCTGAATATGCTCCGATACGCATGCAATTTCAAGTGAGAAGGCATTTGTGTCCCCGTGTCGGTTACTAAAAAAAAAAGGTTGCAACATGAAATTGGCCGCGTATCGGACTTCTTCTTCTTCCTTGGATAATGATAAGCGTAAACTATCACCTATAGCGTAAATTATATTAGCCCAGTCAAGTTAAGATTTTTTGATGAAAAAATTGCCGGCAAGCTGGAAATTGGTATACAAGTTCATTTTAGTGTTCTTTTAAACATACTAAAAGTTCCCATACATAGAGCGTAAGCCGGCTGCGCCATCTTGAAAAATAGAGTACAAAAATGGGTTTTTTGCGAATAACTCGGAAATTATTAGTTTCACGGGAAAGAACATTCAGAGCGAAAATGTAGCTGATAAAATTCCACGCAACTTGGTTTTTTGTAGAACTTCGTACGACCATTAGTTCCCGAGATAGATTTTTTTGAAGCATCAGGCAAATAAGGAGGGATCTGTTTTTTCGAGCGTTTTTTCAAAATATCTCAGTTCTGGCTGCCCAAAAGTAAAAAATGCATACAATGAAAGTGAAAGAGAATTAAATTACCTACAAAATGCATTATTTATGTTATACCGCGCGACTAATATTTCTGGAAATATTACGGGTTAAATAAAATTTTGACTTTTAGAAATTATGAGAATAAATATTTCCTCACAATACAAGTCGGAAATGGGTAGTCCTACGTAAAAAATTGTTAAGATCAAATAGAAAGGTTATTAAATTTTCATTATTTTGGTTTTTGACCGATTTGCATACGACTAATAGTATTTTTGATATCCGTAAAAGAAACGGTTTTTAGGTACACTTCTCAAAATGGCGAACTTCCGAGTTATCTTTTTTTTAAAAAATACACATGTTTCTTGAAGTTTATTAAATTATCTTTAAAATGATTTTTTATTTGACCTTCTGTGATGAATACTTCCAGAGATATAGCCTTTTAAATATTTCTTTATGTTAAAAATTTCTTAATAATTTATAGATTTTTTTACAAAACAACATAAAATTACTTTAGAAAAAATAATATCGACATTTTTTCAAAAATTTATATGCATATGTATATGTGATCCTGCAGTAGAACCGGTTTTGAAATAAAAGTTTTTAAAAAATTGTCATTTCAATTATGCCTTTCTTAAGAGTTTTCGTAAAAAATAGGGTTTGCCACACTTTTTTGCAATTTTCTCAGTTTCTATGAGAGATACGTACAAAATGCTTTAGACCAAATTTGAAGCTTATAAAATTTCTTACAAAACAGTATATTTGACATTAATATGTGACCAACAATTATACCAACAACAGATGCTAGAAAAATGTTGTTCTTTTTTCCTCAGTTTACCGTAATTTTTAACCTCGAAAAAACCTAAATAACAAGTGGTAGATCTTTATATCTCGAAAAATCTCAAAAAAATCTAAGCAGTAGTATCTTTATTTCCGAAAAATTATAACCCAAGTGATACACGTCACAAAATTATGTTACCTTATCAAAAAGAAGAGTCGCGCTTCAAGTGATCTATTACAATTACAAAAAAGAAATGATATCTCTTTAAATTAGAGCGCCAATTACAGAGAGAACATGTATATTGCCTCAAAAAATAATTGTTGCACTACTTTGAAAAATCTTTACATTGTGTCAATTAGAAAAGAATGTATAATAACAATTTTATAAGATTAAAAAATTTTATTTAAATTTAACAAGGGAATACAAGATATTTAAATACAAAGTTATTTACATGTGTATTTTTTAATGGCCACAAAGAATTACAGAGGTAACAGTACAAAATAAAAATATTTTATTAAAATACATAAATTTTTCTTGTAAAAAAACTTGGCGCTGCTAGACCTTTTAAATAAATAAGGACAACAAAAAATAAAAATAATTCAGAGAAGAATACAATGGGAGTAATATTAAATGATTATCAGCGTGGATGTGGGAGTGAGTGATATGGATGTGCGTGACTACGCGGACGGCGGATAATGCGGCTTATAATTAAGTATAGAATAAGTTTATTTATTTATTTAAAATTTCGACCTAATTTCGAAATACGCGCGCGATATCGAAACTGGCGATACCTGCGCCGCCAGTGTCGAAAAAGTGAAAGTGACGTTCTCTGTTTGTTACATGTATGTTATAAAGAGCGGTCGACGTAGACGACGACGACGTATCTTAAAATTAAATTTTCGCATTTGGACTTTGCGTCGCAATATCTAATCTCGTAGGGCACGTAGCGAAATATTATGAGAGAAACCCCCCCCCTCTCATTGGACCCCAAGCTATCGATCAAGCCTACTTAGAACTTGATTCGTTCACTCGTTATCGAGATCTCAACATCTCGGGTACTCGCAACCCGTCGCGTCGCGTAAAAGAGTCACGGTCGGTCTCGCTCCGCGTGTACTTGGCGCGAGACACTATCGTGTCTCTTGATATATCATATACATTCAGTCAAATGGAAATATTCGGCACGGCAAACGACCTCTGAACACAGTCTGAACACACACACACACACACACACACACACACACACACACACACACACACACACACACGCACGCGCACGCGCACGCGCACGCGCACGCGCACGCGCACGCGCACGCGCACGCGCACGCGCACGCGCACGCACACGCACACGCACACGCACACGCACACGCACACGCACACGCACACGCACACGCACACACACACACACACACACACACACACACACACAATTATTTTAATATATTAAATAAATGAATTAACACATATTGAGGATTCATAATATTAGATTTGTTTGAAATGAATTTATACCCTTTCAAAACGTTATCTTATATGTCAGACTAAGGTTTAAGTCTTTATTGAGAAAATTGTTCTCTTGATTGTACAATATGTGGAATTATATAACAGATTTTATGATTTTAAAATATAGTTATTTCTATTGTATAGAAAACACTGAAACCTTAACTTGCACTATCACTTTTTATGTTTTTATAAACAAAAACAACTTTCTTTCACATACACACACGTTGATCAATCTAACGAACTTGTATTCTTTTTTATATAGGATACAGAAAGACACTACATCGTTCTATCCATTTGTGTTTTTACAAAGTGTTTTTTCAGAAAGAAAATTCTTTACGATTATCAAATATGTGTGAAAATTCTTGCAGTTTATTTTGAGGACCAACTTTATTAATCCTATACTGTCCATTCATGCAGCGTCATCTTTACAATAATTTTAATAATAAACAAGGAGTATACTATAAAATAAAGAGAAGTTCGAAAAAGATTTTTTGCTAAATAAAATATGGAAGTTGATAAGTAAGACATACTGCGGCTGTAACACATCGTAGAATATGTAATGTGTATATGGCAATAATGCAATAAGTAAAGAAGTTGACAGTTCTGATTCCAACGCTTTCGTGTTGGAAATCGACAGTTTAAAGATTAGTCATGTAAAAGACAAAATGATGACAACAAATCTTTTTCGATGGCAACACCTCGTATACTATATTGTATTGTATTAATTATTTATGTATGAATTTATCCATGAATCACTGTTCAATATGTTTTACTACATGTTTCAGTTGATACTGTATGATTGCGATAGCATAGAACTTGCGAATATGAAGAGATTATTTTAACTGTATCGAGCAGGTCGGAGAAAAGTTGGAAATAGACGCAAATACATTGCATTATGTAAATCCTGATGTAAAAAGTGAAATATGCAATTATAATATCATGCGATTGTCGAGCATTTCCGGGATTTTATGAATACAGTAAACTGCCTCTTTAATATGAATTATTTACGTGATACTTTGCAAATGATAGTTGCACTTTTTAGTTCAGTTTAGTGAGTTCTACCTGTACGTGAATGGATGTGCGAATGCTCGGAACCACTCTGTATAGCTGAAAATTATGTTTAATGGATAAAAAAAAATTATTTGTTTTACCTTCTTTAAACTCTCTGTTTGATTGATTAAAAACGTTCTTGTTTATTGGTATTGATGTATTTTTTCCTTGTTTCTGGGCAATCTGGTGTTGTTTGCCATGTAAACTATCTACAATAAAATTATTATTTTTATCATATATACATATATAAAACAGACTTTCTTTTCAAGTTTACAAAAAATTCAATAAATGTATATATTTTTTACATACTATCTCTGTTAGATGTTGTGGACGTATCTGCAGATATATTTTTTCCTCGTTTCTTGACAACCTTTTGTTGTTTGTCATCATGTAAACTGTCTACAATAAAATTATTATTTTTATTATATAATGGATATATTTTCTTTTCACAAGTAACGAAAATTTCAATAAATAAATATATATATATATATATTTTACATACTATCTCCGTTAGATGTTATGGACGAAATTGAAGTAGTACTGTGGTGAGAAGTTTGCAATCGCATTGTTTTACTTTTTTTTTTACGCCGCATTTCTTCTTCACTCTCTATTTCTGTGCTATCTATGTAAATAAAATCTTTATTAATTAATAATATTTAATAACTATATTATTAATCATATTTCATATCTATAATATCTATCCCATACAGCACAAGTAGATACTGAGAATGTTCGAAGGATATCTCAGCAGTAGATTGCGTATATTCTCACAACATTCGAGATACGTACCACGATTTTCTGAGAACCTACTGACTGCATTGCTATTTTCGCCTCACCTAGTTCGTAGTATCTACTGAGAATATCCCGCAGTAAATACCAAGAATATCTCAGGTATCAATATAGAACCAAGGATAAAATATGCACAGTATATACTTATTACGTTCGATTAGGGTAAAATAATTGGTACTCTTTTATATTTTATAAATTTATGTTTATTTATATGTGTGCATTGTAAATTATTGCCAATGTGTGTACGTTACACACTACAATATTTAATACTGACAACTAATACCGCAATAACGCCGAGTTTAATGCTTATGTCACTTCGAGTGTCATACGTGATAGAGAGAATTTCTATAGAATAATAGATTACTGCCTATTTTATGTCACATACGATTTTTTTATAGAATATTGCAGTGTTTTCGAACTTTAAATCACATAGTGATTTGAGTACATATGAAGTACATATTTAAAACTAGCGAAAATAATCGTTTTCTTAAAAAAGGATTGCACATATATAAGTAAACAAAGAAGAAATAGGAAAATGTATTATAGTCACACGAGTTGTTGGAAAGATTTAAAAATTGAGTCCTCACTCGAAAGTTATCGTTTGCATAGAAAAATGTACTTACAAATTAAGCGTGATTTAAAGTTCGAGAACACTGCAATTGTTCAAATATCTCGTGAATACATTTTCAATTGAATAATACATTAAGACGAACAATTCTTACAGTGCTAACAATTATCTTGTAAGTTATGTCAGACTCAGTCAGTCAGACAGTAATCTCGATATTTCGCATAAAAGATAATTAGAATGGACTTTATAAACTTTGTAACATAATTTCAGCGCATTTACAGTAAGCGGCAAGTTATAATTGTACGAATAATACATATATGGCAAGGGAAGGCATCATATTGTCCGTGGATGTTTTAATACGTGTTGTATAATGTTTTAAAGTTATATAGTTCTCTTTCCATATAAGGACCATCCTTCAGTATACATAGATATACACACACATATATACATAAGTATACATATATCATGTTACATACGTATGTGCACATGTCTGTACATAATATATATTTTTCAAGAAAAAAATACATGTATTAACTATATGTCATCCTCTCGACGAAACATACCTATTACAAAACGAGAAGACGAAGCAAAATTCGTTGAGCTGTTGGTACGGATTGCACAAATACACAATTGGTATCACAAATTGACTCCAACATATGCGAGCCAAACACTTCGTCGTCGCACGCAATCTGTTTTACGGGAACGAGAAGCAGCACGCAAAACAGGAGCGATAAATGGAATGCATCTCGCGTTTAGAAAAGTAAACAAATAAGCTGCTCCTCCAGACACAACGTTTTAAATGCTCCGATAATCTAAATGTGAGTAATTGCATGTAAATGTAAGTATATCAGCTCGTTGTGCATTAGCTGAAAAACGTAAGACGTAAGAAAAATAAGCGTTCAACGGTCAGTGTAAAATTGATTGCGTGTGACATACGCTTAACTAAAGGTTCTTATTTCCTAATATGAAACTTTTCTTACGAGGATAATACCTATCCAAAATAATACTTAATATTTTGCTAACGCGATTATCTACATATAACACTAAAATTAAAGATTTTTGGTTTTTTTGCATTACGCTAAACAATATTAAATAAGTTCTCTATGCAAAACTGGACCAACGCAGGCAGTGTGTCACTACGGCAGAATTGCATTGATGATACTGGCACAGTGAGGCAATGACCTTCGGATTCTCTCTAAATAACTAAGAGTAATTATTAACATATTTATCTGGAAAACTATATAATCATTTACGTCGCGTAAGTAATTATTTTGTTTATCCTATACTAGAGATGGGTGATACAGTCTGAAAGTATCGTATCGATACGCATCATGAATGAAAATATCGATTCACTATTTACGAATTATGATAATAAACTTACTAATATTTTCCGTTTTTTACGAATGTAGAAGTGAACGATCGAAAGGCAAAAACGAGAGGCTGACGCAACGTTTTAGGTTAGGACGACACATGAGATAAGTCCATGTAAGATAAACGGAGGAAACACCGGTCGTCGAGTCTGAAAAATATAATAACAACAGTGACATTAATTTGTGCCTATTCTCGCTCGATTCACTATTTACGAATTATGATAATAAACTTACCAATATTTTCCGTTCTTTACGAATGTAGAAGTGAACGATCGAAAAGCAAAAACGAGAGGCTGACGCAACGTTTTAGGTTAGGACGACACATGAGATAAGTCCATGTAAGATAAACGGAGGAAACACCGGTCGTCGAGTCTGAAAAATATAATAACAACAGTGACATTAATTTGTGCCTATTCTCGCTCGATTCACTATTTACGAATTATGATAATAAACTTACCAATATTTTCCGTTCTTTACGAATGTAAAAGTGAACGATCGAAAGGAAAAAGCGAGAGGCTGACGCAACGTTTGAGCAACGTTTTAGGACGACACACAAGATAATAAGTCCGTGTAAGATAAACGGACAAAACACGTCCGAACTGGTCCGTGCCTGTTGCGGCTCTTGGATGACCGCGAGCGACTAGCGTACTGGCCGCGCACCGTTGCCTGCCTCTCTGCCTCTGCCGGGCCCCGCCGCTCCAAGTCCGAAGATGCGGAAGAAGACGACGACGACGACGAGTCTCTGCACGACACAACTCACTGAACTCCACTGAACTCACAACTTCGACAAGATGTCCGACCACCGACGTCCAACTGTCCGACTTCGTGTTCGTGGCTTCGTGCCTGATCGACTTTCATCGGGGCGACTTCGGCTCGCCTCTATGCGTGCGCATCAACACGCCGCCTACGGACTTAGCCGATTCGGCGTCGTCGGTGAAAGCAACACGCTGCGAGCGGACTTTATTTTCTGATCCGTATTAATTTATATATTCTGAGTAGTATACAAGAATGTACGAAAAATAATATACTACTGTGAGATATTACAAGTACATCCTGAGAATTTACGAAAAATAATGTACTACTGTGAGATATTACAAGTACATCCTGAGAATTTACTAAAAATAATGTACTACTAGAGATGTTATAGAAATGTTCCAGGTATATTATATACGGTACGTATATGTACAGTACGAGTACAGAACATTCGAATGATATCATGTGCTGTATGGGATATTTCTTAAATAAGAATTTATAATTATTTTTCAGTGTACCATATCTATCAGATGGTCTATAAGATGATGATTCTTCGGAACTATTCAATTTACTGCATTGCGAATTTCCATCTCGCTTTCTTTTCTGATTGTATTGCGGTCTCTTTACTATTTGTAAACTCTCGTTATCTATAAAAAGAATAAATATTTATTAATTAATTTAACAATCGCGTTTTTTCTTCAAAATAATATTAATCTAGGATTATTTTTAAAACGTACCGCCATCGTTGGATGCTTTGGCTGATTCGTGGAAACTGTTTTTGTGATATACAGAATCTTGCATTTGTACATTTTTCGGTTGCTCGTTCGGTTGTTTCTTAGGTATTTGTTCATTTCTTGAACTTGCACTTCCTAAAACAGTTAATATTTATTTATTAGCATAACTCAGTATTTTCATAAAAAAAATATGTATTTATAATTTTAAAAAGAATAAAAGAGAATAATTTGATAACGTACCATTTTTGTAATTTTTGGACGAATCTTGGAAACTGTTTGATTTATAGCTTTGCGTATCTTGCAATTTGGTTATCTCGTCATTTTTAAGAGGTATCCCTGTAATTTTAAATGTCATTAGTTATAAAAATAGTAATGTATACATTGAAATTAGTACTGTCAATTTCGGCTACCAGGTATTTTCTGGTGCTACTCTAGTACCCCGGCATTACTCAAAAGATCCGGCTTATCGAGTAGCAGTTAATTTTTATGTTATCTGTTATTTCTTTTTCTAACAAGATAAAAAATAAACAAATATATTGTAGACTCGTAACTTATAAGGTTTGAAGACAATAAGTAAAAAATTGTTAGGATTTCCTTTCCATAGACATTCATCACACATCAGAAGAAATAGTGCGAGGATTCAAAGAAAAATTTCGGCCGCGGGAGTCGTAAGCACATAGAAAAACGTAAGCAGTACAATTGAAGCAGCTGTAAGCAAATTGACCGACTACAATCAATGATTTTCTTAACGATCCACAAATTATCGATTGTGATAGGCAATTTTCTTACGGCTTCTATTTTACTGCTAACCTTTTTCTGTGTGCCATGCCCTTACACATCAGTCTCTACCTATGCTTCACTTCTTGTCAGCTTTCTCCAATAGAAGTCAAGCTAAACAAAGGTTGAATATTTGTGGCACAGGCAGTCCTTTTCAGATGTAGTCTTTGCAGCCTCCTGTAGAGCGCTAACATCCTCCCACTATTTCTTCTGTATGATGAATGCCTGCAGGAAAGGGAATCTAAGAATCCTTTACATATTGTCTTCAAACCTTACGAGTTACGAGTCTGCAATATATATATATATATATTCGTTTATTTTTTATTTCGTCAGAAAAAGAAGAAATAATTTCGTGCAATAAAAACTATATGTAGTAATTACAATAAATAGTTAGTTAGTACCTTTCATTAAATTCTTTTTTACAGACTTTATTGATTGTCTAGTTAATGATGTATTTTTATTTAACATATTTGATATCGCTTGCTCTGAAAGTACTTGTGGTCTACGGGAATATTTACTTATCCCATCATCTGTACTTTCCAGGTTATAAAATGATGTACAAGTACGCTGCAATCTTCGCATTCCCTGTTCCAAATTACCTGCAGATATGTAATGAAAAATATAAAAGGCACCTAATAAACATAAAAATGAAATAACCATAGGGAGCTTTCCAGCAAGCGACACAAGTCGACACAAGTATCGTTTTATCTTTGTTACTCATTACTAAAAAGGAAAGATAGAACGATGCTTGTGTCAACTTGTGTTGCTTGCTACAAAGTTCCCATAATAACCTAAACACTCACGAGCACTCGTTAAAACTTTAACCGGATACATCTCCCAATTTTCATCAAGTTGTTTTTTTCTTTTATCCATTCGTTAATTTTAGGATAACATTTCTCAGGCGGATAACACGGCATTGCCAGATACGTTTATTTATTGTTGTCCATGTTTTGGGTACAAGTTCAATAATCTTTTTGCCATTTCTGATTTGGTTAAATTGAACAAGAAGATATTTTGGGTCATCTATATTATCTTTTATTTTATTTATGCAACATAATAGATATTAATTTAGATTGAGGTTATGAAACGTTTATTAGTTATAATAAGATAAGCACGATAATTTTCCACATAGTATTACTTACTTGAATTCTCTCTTGTTTAAGCTGCTTGTTTATCTCAATCTTATTCTTCTTGAAATAATTTTTTACTTGAAGCAATAAAAATGCTATACAGTTACGTAAGTCAGTATACAGCATATATAAATAAGCACTGCTAAGCCTTCTCCTCTGGCCCAAAATGACACTTTATGCTGTTCTACTGATGTCGAAATAGCAGCGCAAAGATTTCGAAGTTCTAAATGCAAAATGTATACTATCGGCACTATCGGGCAGGAGAGTCTGGACGTCTGGACCTTTTGCGCCCAAGTGGCGCGCGCATTGCGCTGCTGCACACGGCACACAGCTGACACAGCACACCCCTGGTAACCATATCCAATAGAAAACGATTAAAAACGGCTATATCTGTATCGTTTTTAATCGTATCTTATCGGTTCTATCGTTGCATATTTAGAAGACAGATAAAACATTAATCGAATCGAATCGGTTTCTATCGTTTTAGGTCCGAATAAGAAAATAACTATACAAATTTTATAGTTATGAATCGTTTTCTATATGTACAATTATTGCCCATCTGAATCAATCGTATATACACGATATAATATGTATCGTTATATATGGTAATAATTTTACCGTATGCATTAATACGGATATATAAGAATAAAATGATAGACATCTTATCGATATTTATATGACTTAACCGAACCGATACATCTATCGTTTCTTATCAGGATTTTCTGACATACAACTTATCATCTTCTTTATGGCAGCAAATCGGTTCGTTTTTTATCGTATATTAATGATATAAATTGAATCGTTTGAAAACCTTCTACTTTGTATATGTTTGTATAAAGTCAAAACGATAGACATCTCGTCGATATTTATATACGATTTAACCGAACCGATACATCTATCGTTTCTTATCAGGATTTTCCGACATACAACTTATCATTTTCTGTACGGCAGCAAATCGGTTCGTTTTCTATCGTATATTAATAATAGTATTATACCTCGAAAAAACCTAAGTAACAAGTGGTAGATTTTTATATCTCGAAAAATCTCGAAAAAATCTAAGCAGTAGTATCTTTATTTCCGAAAAATTATAACCCAAGTGATACACGTCACAAAATTATGTTACCTTATCAAAAAGAAGAGTCGCGTTTCAAGTGATCTATTACAATTACAAAAAAGAAATGATATCTCTTTAAGTTAGAGCGCCAATTACAGAGAGAACATGTATATTGCCTCAAAAAATAATTGTTGCACTACATTGAAAAATCTTTACATTGTGTCAATTAGAAAAGAATGTATAATAACAATTTTATAAGATTAAAAAATTTTATTTAAATTTAACAAGGGAATACAAGATATTTAAATACAAAGTTATTTACATGTGTATTTTTTAATGGCCACAAAGAATTACAGAAGTAACAGTACAAAATAAAAATATTTTATTAAAATACATAAATTTTTCTTGTAAAAAAACTTGGCGCTGCTAGACCTTTTAAATAAATAAAAACAACAATAAATAAAAATAATTCAGAGAAGAATACAATGGGAGTAATATTAAATGATTATCAGCGTGGATGTGGGAGTGAGTGATATGGGTGTGCGTGACTACGCGGACGGCGGATAATGCGGCTTATAATTAAGTATAGAATAAGTTTATTTATTTATTTAAAATTTCGAGGTCTAGCAGCGCCAAGTTTTTTTACAAGAAAAATTTATGTATTTTAATAAAATATTTTTATTTTGTACTGTTACTTCTGTAATTCTTTGTGGCCATTAAAAAATACACATGTAAATAACTTTGTATTTAAATATCTTGTATTCCCTTGTTAAATTAAAATAAAATTTTTTAATCTTATAAAATTGTTATTATACATTCTTTTCTAATTGACACAATGTAAAGATTTTTCAATGTAGTGCAACAATTATTTTTTGAGGCAATATACATGTTCTCTCTGTAATTGGCGCTCTAACTTAAAGAGATATCATTTCTTTTTTGTAATTGTAATAGATCACTTGAAACGCGACTCTTCTTTTTGATAAGGTAACATAATTTTGTGACGTGTATCACTTGGGTTATAATTTTTCGGAAATAAAGATACTACTGCTTAGATTTTTTCGAGATTTTTCGAGATATAAAAATCTACCACTTGTTACTTAGGTTTTTTCGAGGTATAATACTACCACTTTCTTTTTTTTTTAGGTAACAACATATACACTACTATACGTGTACTTGGCGCCTTTTTTTACCTTTTTTTAAAAAAGGTAATTTTGTGCGGATATCACGCCTTTTTGTAGTATATTACGCATTGTATAAACAGTATGTACAGGATAAAGCTATTTGGAGGTATAATACTACCACTTTGTTTTTTTCGAGGTAACAACATAACAGGGTAACAACATAATACATATACACTATTATGCGTGTACTTGGCGCTCATTTTACCTTTTTTTTAAAAAGGTAATTTTGTACGGATATCACGCCTTTTTGTAGTGTTACGCAACTTAATCTTATAAACAATATATCTTATAATTTCATAAACCGTATATAATACAAGGTATGAAGCTAAAAGTGTTACGGACTATTATTTCTAAAAAAAACAACAATTTAATATTTTGCTCAGTTTTTTAAAAATAATAATCTGTAACCCTTTTAGTTGTACAACTTGTATATATTTTTCAATTTCAACATAAAACATAATCGCAATAAAGCATGATTAATGTTAATAAGTCGTTAACTGTAAAATTCTTTATTTATTTTTATTTGCGTGTCTTACTGAATGTTGTTCGCAACTGTATATGTACCGATATCTTCAGGTATCGATATTTTTGATAATTATTTTTACGTCAGACATAATTTTAATTCATCCAATTTTTATTATGTCTAAACATAATTTTTGTCCAATTTTTATTATGTCTAGACATAATTTTAATTCAGCGATTTTTATTATGTCATGACATAATTTTAATTCTGCCGCTAGGGAAATTTTAAGTCGATTTTTATGAATCAAGCTTGAATTCAATGTTTAGGTGTCCCAGGTTGCCGATGACGAGGTCCACATAGCGCGCTCTATAGTTTTCGGTGTCCAGGTGTATTAATACCTTGAATTTGATGGCCACGTGTTCCAAGTTGCCGATGACGAGGTCCACATAGTGCGCTTCGTAGTTTTCGGTGTCTACATGTATTAATACCTCGAATTCGATATCTACGTGTCCTACATTGGGTGCGTTCAGCCGATACTTTGCTAGCCTAGCAATCGTGAGCAGTCGCTCGTTTTCGCTCGTTTCCTCTTTTTTGACTTACTGGATTAAAAAAAGAAGAAACGAGCAAAAACGAGCAACTGCTCACGATTGCTAGGCTAGCGGAGTATCGGCTGAACGCACCCATTCAGATTTAAAGTTATTAATACACCTAGACACCAAAAACTATGAAGCGCATTATGTGGACCTCGTCATCAGCAACCTGGGACACCTAGACATCAATTTCAAGGTATTAATACACGTAGACACCGAAAACTACGGAGCGCAATATGTGGACCTTGTCATCGGCAACCTGGGACACCTAAACATTGAATTCAACATATTATTACACCTGGACACCGAAAACTACGAAGCGCACTATGTGGACCTCGTCATCGGCAACCTGGGACACGTAGACATCGCATTCAACGTATTAATACACCTGGACACCGAAAACTACGAAGCGCACTGTGTGGACCTCGTCATCGGCAACCTGGGACACGTGGACATCGAATTCAAGGTATTAATACACGTAGACACCGAAAACTACGGAGCGCACTATGTGGACCTCGTCATCGGCAACCTGGGACACCTAGACATCGAATTCAACGTACGATTACACCTGGACACCGAAAACTATGAAGCGCACTATCTGGATCTTGTCATCGGCAACCTGGGACACGTGAACATTGAATTCAAGGTATTAATACACGTAGACACCAAAAACTACGGAGCGCACTATGTGGACCTTGTCATCGGCAACCTGGGACACCTAGACATCGCATTCAACGTACGATTACACCTGGACACCAAAAACTATGAAGCGCATTATCTGGATCCCGTCATCGGCAACCTGGGACACGTGGACATCGAATTCAAGATATTAATACACGTAGACACCAAAAACTACGGAGCGCACTATGTGGACCTCGTCATCGGCAACCTGGGACACGTAGACATCGCATTCAACATATTATTACACCTGGACACCGAAAACTACGAAGCGCACTGTGTGGACCTCGTCATCGGCAACCTGGGACACCTAGACATCGAATTCAACGTACGATTACACCTGGACACCGAAAACTATGAAGCGCATTATCTGGATCCCGTTATCGGCAACCTGGGACACGTGGACATCGAATTCAAGATATTAATACACGTAGACACCAAAAACTACGGAGCGCACTATGTGGACCTCGTCATCGGCAACCTGGGACACGTAGACATCGAATTCAACGTATTATTACACCTGGACACCGAAAACTATAAAGCGCACTATCTGGACCTTGTCATCGGCAACCTGGGATACATAGACATCAAATTCAAGCTTGATTCATAAGAATCGACTTAAAAATTCCCTAGCGGCACTTTCTGCCAAGCATAGAGAACCTACTTTTCCGTTGACTCAATATTTATTATATATATACCTAATTTTTACTTAAATAGAAATCTTCCTCCTGACCGATAAGTTTATCGACCTAATTTTGAAATACGCGCGCGATATCGAAACTGGCGATACCTGCGCCGCCAGCGTCGAAAAAGTGAAAGTGACGTTTCTCTGATAGATCGCGGCGTTAGGAGGAGGAGGAGGAGGAGGAGGAGGAGTATCTTAAAAATAAATTTTCACATTTGGACTTTGCGTCGCAATATCTCCGCTCGTAAGGCACGTAGCGGAATATTATGAGAGAAACCCCCCCCTAATTGGACCCCAAGCTATCGATCAAGCCTACTTAGAACTTGATCCGTTCACTCGTTATCGAGATCTCAACATCTCGGGTACTCGCAACCCGTCGCGTCGCGTAAAAGAGTCACGGTCGGTCTCGCTCCGCGTGTACTTGGCGCGAGACACTACCGTGTCTCTTGATATAAATTGAATCGTTTGAAAACCTTCTACTTTGCATATGTTTTTATAAGGTTAAAACGATAGACATCTCGTCGATATTTATACGACTTAACCGAACCGACACATCTATCGTTTCTTATCAGGATTTTCCGACATACAACTTATCATCTTCTGTACGGCAGCAAATCGGTTCGTTTTCTATCGTATATTAATGATATAAATTGAATCGTTTGAAAACCTTCTACTTTGCATATGTTTTTATAAGGTTAAAACGATAGACATCTCGTCGATATTTATACGACTTAACCGAACCGACACATCTATCGTTTCTTATCAGGATTTTCCGACATACAACTTATCATCTTCTGTACGGCAGCAAATCGGTTCGTTTTCTATCGTATATTAATGATATAAATTGAATCGTTTGAAAACCTTCTACTTTGCATATGTTTTTATAAGGTTAAAACGATAGACATCTCGTCGATATTTATACGACTTAACCGAACCGACACATCTATCGTTTCTTATCAGGATTTTCCGACATACAACTTATCATCTTCGAAAACAAAGTTCGTCGAAGTATTTTTATGTGTGTGTGTGTGTGTGTGTGTGATTTGTTATTAAGATTAAAATAATAAAATATTTTATTTGTATTTTAGTGCAATTTTAAATAAGACGTTTCTAATGTAAATGTTGTTTTTATTTCTCTAATAACCGTGAAAATTTTGGCCCTTGGCTTCCTGGTGCTGTTGTCGCAAAGGTGGAAGCTTAATTATTTAAAAAAAAATGCAGTTCTTTCTTTATCATAGAAAGATCTCTGATACGGTTTATTTTTCTTTTACACGGTTATAATCCGGTGGCATGCAGAGTAGCAAACATCTAAAGATGTTCTGACTGATTTCATATATAGCTGAGAAATTTCAAATTTTTCCAATTTTTTTCTGACAGGGCATCGTAAATAAACGGTGCACTATTAACCATATTAAAAAGACAATTATAGCTACTTTAATATCATTAAAAATTATAGAAACCAATGCACCACTAATAAGAAATTTAGGATGCAAGCCCATGTGTATTGTATCGAGAATTTCTTATAGAGTATCGTGAATAAACGAAACTTTAATTATGTTAAAAACTGATTGAGACCGATATAAAGGTAATAAGAAATTTCCGATAGAATCCCAAGTATTTTGCAACGTGAGTTTCTGATAAAACACCGTAAATAAATGATTCACTAATTATATTAAAAACGATAGAAACTGATATATAGCTGATAAGATATTTACAATAGGATTCCAAGTATTTTGTAACGTGAGTTTTTGATAGAGTACCGTAAATAAACGATTCACTAACCATATTAAAAACGATAGAAACTGATGTGCAGCTGAGAAGACATTTACGATAAGATTCCAAGTATTTTGTAACGTGAGTTTCTGATAGAATACCGTAAATAAACGATTCACTAACCATATTAAAAACGATAAAAACTGATGTATAGCTGATAAGACATTTACGATAGGATCCCAAGTATTTTGTAACGTTCGAGTTTCTGATAGAGTACCGTAAATAAACGATTCACTAACCGTATTAAAAACGATAAGAAATTTTTTTATCGTTTTCTATCGGAGATGGTTACCAGGGACAGGACGCCTCGCAGAACGCGAAAATGCTCGCCGCGCGACAAGCATTTCCGCATATTGCTTCCTCATAGAGGAAGCTTTGTTTTCGTGAAATCGTTTACGGATTTTTGTTTGCGTATAAAGTTGGATCTAGTCATCCAAATTTAAATTAATTATATATGAAATAGGGGTAGAAGAAACCAAAGAAGAGATCGGTTTTGGAGTTTTTATGCCAATATGTTCATATTGTTGTAAAAGGTCAAAATATCGCATTAAAAAAAATGTCCGTATGTATGTATGTGTGTATGCACAGATTTGATGTCCGTGGTTGCTCTAACTTTCGCAAATATTGAGATATCGGGCTGTTTTTTTTTTAATCGATAGAGTATCATTCAAGGAAAGTTGGTATTGAATTTAGTGATGATCGGTAAAGGGGTTCTTTTTTAAAAAAATTTTGAATTTTTTTAGAAATGTCCGTGGTTGCTCTAACTTCCGCAAATTTGGAGATATCGATCTATTTCTAATTTTATTATATTTTTCAGTCTTTTTTACCCCTATTTCATATATTTAAAACTTAAATTCGGTTAATTAGTTCCAGAGTTATAGACATTTTGGTAAATTTGGCACATATATACACACATACACACATACAGACATTTTATAGTTTTTAAGTGTGCAAGTAGAACCCTTTGCTCACAAAGCTTCCTCTATGAGGAAGCCAAAAAAATAAATACTAATAATTATACATTAAATAAAATAAAAGCTTCCTCATATACATTAAATTTATACATTAAATAAAATAAGCTTCTTGTAATAATGAGGAAGCAATGTGCAAGTTTATAATTTGCACCCTTTTTTCATGTATTATTTGTAACAAATTATAATTTTTTTTTTTTTTTACAATTATACAATAGCGCTCAAAGATATATATTATGACAACTCTTTTATTTGAAACAATATATTGCATTGTAAATCAAATAATATTAATTAATTATTAACATATTATAAACAACACAGTATTTTATGCTTATAATATGTAAATAATGGTTTTTATGTAATATATCGTCGACCTAATTAGAAAACCTCAACTCCAATTTCGTTAAAAACGTAGAAAATGTTCTAATTTGGCCGACGATATTTGTTTTAAATAAAAGAGTTGACATAATATTTTTGAGGTTACTTCATATCAAACGCGTACTTTATGTGCTTGTGCAACTACAACCTTGGTATTCCATTGGATTAAGTCAAATAGAAGAAAATGTAGTACAAAATATAGTTTATTCAAAGGACATATTTTGTAAACATTGGGAATTAAACAACAGTTATAAAGTTTCCTTAAGTATAAAATTTTTAATTAGTCAGAATGAAGTAGTGACGCTACATAATTATCTTCTTCTATTTTGATTAATATACATTTACTTTTTATCTTTTCCGCTGGTATCAATTGTACAGATTGTGAAAATTCTTTAATTTTGAACATACAGACCTCTTTTGAAGAACACGGATGCTTAAAAATATGTAATTCTTCTGAACTCTCAATGCCTTTAATATAAAAGTCTGTAATGTTAATATTGAGTGGTGTATGAGCCTCTTTTATAAATATTCGATTAACAATAAATATTTTATCGTTACATAGTAGAACTACATTGTTTGGTGTATTATAACTGTAATGCATGTCATTCACTTCAAAAAACTTCACCTGAATCATTAATTGATTATCCATTGTAAATACTTGAGTACTTTGAAGTGCGTATTTTGTAACTGTACAAAATTACCTTTTTTAAAAAAAAGGTAAAGAAAGGCGCCAAGTACACGCATAGTAGTGTATATGTTGTTACCTCGAAAAAAAAAACAGTGGTAGTATTATACCTTAAAAAAATCTAAGTAACAAGTGGTAGACGAAATCTTTGTATCTTGAAAAATCTCGAAAAAACCTAAACAGTGGTATCTTCACCTCAAAAAAAACAAAGTAGTAGTATTATACCTCGAAAAAACCTAAGTAACAAGTGGTGGACGTAAGCTTTGTATCTCCAAAAATCTCATCACAAAATTA
>NW_027509263.1:0-165000 GCF_048541705.1 Temnothorax americanus
AGCGTATCGATCGGTGTTCGAATTTCGTTATTACGGGTTGATAATTGTGCTCTCGCGTTGAGAAACTTTGCGTCCGGTATTACTTGCGTTGCGTCCTATACTCGCGTTAAGAAATTACCGGCGTTCACACGCTTCGTGCGTTTAGATGTTAATTGCGTAGCTCTTCCTAGCGTTCCGTGGATATTAGAAGCGCACTTCGAGTCAAAGGTGGTGTGGCCTTCTCCACACCTGGCGCCCAACATTATTAGCGATATCGCGACTTGCTTGGTTAAATGACTCGGCGCCTCCCCGTTGCGCCCGAGCCGAATATCTCGCGTTAAGTTAAGATATTATTGCGACAGAGTTTTCGTACGGTCCCGGACGTGGTTTCCACGCAATCCAAGCGTGACGTACCCTTATTTCGCGACATTTTGTGTTGAACCTCACTCTCGTGAGTGATATTAAGCGTCTTATTATTATTCATATTATTCATATCATATTATTAATTGTTTGAGAATAGAACCTTCAGCGGGTTTATTAGAGGCCCAATTAATACTCCGTGGGTGTCTCGCGTCCGCAGTAATATTAGTTCTGTTAAATGAATCTCGACACCCCGCCACCGGCTATTCGTGATTTATTTATCGAATTTATCTTGTGTTTAATCGAAGCCGGATGGCTAAACGTTGTTATTTTCTCGACAACCAGTACTCAATAAATATTATATTCTTTGTTATCTGACTGAGTATGAAATTAACGTGTCACCCCGCCGAGTGCCGCGCCGCCCTTCATTAACCCCGCCCGTGATTAGGTCAAGCTAGCCGATTCCACGCACCTCCACACTTCGTTTCGCGTCTCGTTTAGGTTTTCGCGATCTCGTGGACGCGAAGGTACGCGTCTGGCGCCCAACCTTCGGAATATTTCGTGGAGTATCGGAGGTGCGAGGAAATCACTGGAAAGGCCAACCATCCCGCTCTCCTAAGTCCTTTTGATCCGGCTCACGTCCCGGAGTGGTCCGGGAGTGCAAAAAATCGTGACAATACATAACAGTTATGTATGTATAGTACATATATAACACCGTTCATCATATTTTATGTACGAGAAAGGATACTATCGACGATCAGGTAAACACAAAGATATGCTACGTAACACGAAGTAACATAATAAAACTCAAATACCTATATTTTTCAATTATTTCACAATTATTACACAATTTTTTCCTAAATTTATCTTTGCAAATATTCCGCTAAGATATGAGTCCTCATAACGCTATTGTCTTGCTGAAATATTGTTTAAAAATATTTATCAATATTTGCACAAAGGTCTATATTTGATCGCAAAAAGAACAAAACATTTTTTAATTTAGGTTTAAATTTTATTTGAAATTGCTTAAACAATTAATTATAGCATGTTTTCCTAAATACTAATAAATGTTAAAAATATATTAAAAATAAGAATATACTTCTTACATTATCTTTAGCACATTCGTTTATTGCACTCCGATCTGTTTCGTAAACATTATGTTGTTTACCAATAATTTCATCATTGATAACATCCATATCACTATTAGATATGATAACTACTTCCAGATTGTACTTCCTGTATAAAAATAATAACACATGTAGAGACTTTAATTACTTTTACGGCATTTTTTGTTTATTATTACCAACCATTTCAAAATTAATGATAAATTTTTCTTAAATTAAATTTTTTAAATAATGAATAAATGTTTATAAAAGAATTTTCCCAATTTTTTGATAATAAATAAATGTTTATGACAGAAAAAATATATGATAAAAATAATAAAAATATAGTAAATACTTACATCTGCGTTTTGAGCTTCAGCAAAAAGTAATTATCTCCTTTTTTTAAGACGTGAGTTTGACGTCCGCCCGACGTTAAGATAAATACACTTAACGTTGGTATCCAACGTTTTCGCTACGTCGTTTCAACCCTCTTTTGCACTAATTTGGGGAATCAAATTTAGGTTGTACCAACGTTGGAATCCGACTTATATAAGTTAAATTGTGGTTACATTTTTTTAACCAGTTTTAACGTTGGTATGTAAACTTTGATTTTGTACACTCTGCTAGACCTGAGGTTATTTTTTCACAACGTACATTTTAAGTGTAGTTTTCGTGCTTCCATTTAAACCATATGACGGCATTGGTGTAATAAATGTATCATAATACGTACTTATCAATTTGGCACAAATAAAATGGCTTTATAGGAAAAATATAGTTTGCGCAGTCTTTGATACTATTGTAAATTTGCCATAAATACACGAACCCAGCACTGAAATTGTATAACAAAACTCACTTTATTGATAAATGTGGAAATGATAAGTCGAAATTAGACAAATCCTTTCTAAAATATTCCAATTTACTAAATATTCTAATAAATAACTAAAATTTTCCAAAGTGTAGATTTTAATTTTTTTTCATCGAAATTACTTTTAAGATAAATATGTTGTCAAAACCTTAACAACAGATATTATATAAATGCTTTAAATTGTTAATAAAGTGCGTTAAAAAATATAAATCTAAATATACTGGAAAATGGCGGATTATTAGCCTTCCTCTTTGAGGAATGAAAATGGCGAAGTCAGCGTTCCACACTATATCAAACTTTACGTAGTAAAAGGTGCGATAAATTCTACTAAAATTTGTCTTCTCGTATAAAATAATTAATTTTTTCAGACTTTTCCAAACTAAGTAGTATACCACTGTAGGCAAAATTGTACCTATATTGACTAAAAGTCTTAACAAGGTCGCCAAACTGACTTAACATGTCGATAAAGTATCAATTAGTTAAAAATTCTATACTAGATTTGCGAATGAGTCGTATATCTTAACCAAATCCAACCTATGCAATACCATCTATATGGTGATCTAAAGCATGGTTATGGCAGCCGTGCAGCCGAGCGAACGCGCTCTCGAGCTGTGAATCGCGCGGCGCGCGCGCGTTGTTTCCCGACGACGCGACGATAACCGCGTGAGATGAGATAAACCGGTTCGGCCGTGGATCGTCAACATTCGTCGCATAGTCCTCGTAGCTCACGCACGACGCCGCGAATTGCCGTCGACGATGCCCGCTTGATGCAGCAGTAATCTGCTCTACATTCATTTAGGCAGAATTTGTTACCATTTCTCGCGATTTCTTAACGTCAGTCAGAAATGACCACAGGCGACGTTTTACAACGTTAGCGTTTTACAACGTTTGATAACAAAACGTTGGTTTACGTTGGGAATTACGTATTAAAGTCGCTCGAAAAGTATAGTGCAGAGTATAACGTCAGGCGAACGTTAAATATCTTAACGTCGGGTAATAGGACTTAAACTGTTTCGAATTTGACGTTGGGAAAGTGATAAAAAAAGCACGTCGTAATTTTAACGTTTAGACAACGTCCAAAAAACGTTAGTAATTATAAGTTACATTTTATAACTTTTTTGAACCGCTTACAACGTTGTGATTAGTAGAAAAGTAGTCCTTAGTCGGAAAGTTAACCGAAAAATAAGTTAATTTAGGAATTCCTTCCTCCATATACCTTTTATAAGGACTCCTTTTCATATTTTACATATGTAAAAGGTAGATCATATAATCTTACTTTTTTACAAGTATGTAAATAATTAATTCCACTCTTAATGACTGTAAATACAAGGTGATGTCAAACCCGGAAATTTAAACATAAATATTAGATTATATTTAACAATAACAAACCGAACACGCACGTCTCACACAATAGCTATTGCGTGCATTCAGTACGCAATGCAACTACAATCGCTCACTGTGCTCAGTGAGCTCTTTCATCTGATTGGTGTATATCCACCACTCAGATACAAGAAAACAAATCACATGCCTTGGCTGATGGCAGAACGAGACGTAAGCGCGCGCTCGTTGTCTGCTAATTAACTTATGCCGGGATTAATGCCGGGATTACGATGAACTTTACGTAACGGGACGCGACGGAACGCGACTGGACGCGACGAAACGCGACGGGACGTAACAAACTTATCGCCGTAACGTGAAGCAGCGTGCATTGAAAATGATTCGACAGCGTAGCGTGAATAGAAGGTTTGTTGTAATTCTCGTTGGTAACTACCGTTCTTGCTTGGTAATTCCAAATAAATTCTGCTATGAGGCATTATCAGTTTCTTAACTTAATTTTGGCCGGATATTTATATCTTCAACTGCGGAAGAAGAAACGAGTACAAACCGTTGGTGTGAGAGAGATTTTTCGGAGAAGAACCCAGTTTGGTGATGGACATAATTTACTTGAAGAACTCCGTTTTCGTGATCCATTCTTTTTTTTTTATTTACACAAGGACACAAGGATGAATGTCGAAAGGTAAGATTTAATGATTGCCTAGTACAAAATATAATCATTTTTACAAATTAATGTCTGCTTTCCTACATTCTGGTATCTCTTGATCTTGCTTGGTCTACTGATAAAGAAGCGCAAAAGATAAATATTTTTCTGGCAGAGAGTTTATTTTTACAAATTATATGTTTGCTTTCTTAGATTCGAGTATCTCCTGAGCTTGGTTGGTCCACTGATAAAGAAGCGAGAAATGTACACTGCTCTTTCACCCACTCAGAGGCTTGCTATGATATTGAAGTAAGATCATCAATGTTTGCTTATCTTATCAATTTCTCAGGAGACGATTTAATTTGTAAATTTGCTTTGCAGATTCTTGGCAGCAGAAGACTATCAGTATTCTCTGAGCTTTTCATATCGATGTGGCCAGAGCACAGTCTCTCAGACCCTGGCCGAAACAACTCGAGCACTTGTAAGTGTATTAAAGAGTGTATTTGTAAACCCCCCAGCAAATGAAGCGGAGTGGCGTAATTTGAGTGCCGGATTTTGGGAAGAATGGCAGTTTCCTCATTGTGTGGGGGCCATCGATGGGAAGCACGTTCAAGTACAGACCACACAAGTTTCCCAAAATGTTTATTTTAATTACAAGAAGACATTTAGCATGGTTCTATTGGCAGTTTGTGATGCACACTACAATTTCATCATGCTGGATGTAAGAGCAGAAGGCTCACAAAGTGATGGCGGAGTTTTTCAATCGTCTGAAATGAGTCGGCGATTGAATGATAGATCCCTTAACTTGCCGAATTCAAGTCACTTACCAGGAACTGATGTTGACATGCCCTATTTCCTTGTAGGAGATGCAGCTTTCCTTTTGAAACCTTTCCTGATGAAACCCTATGGCGAGCGCAACATACCCCATGACAAGTCTGTGTATAACTTCAGGTTGAGCAGAGCAAGGAGAGTAATTGAAAATGCTTTTGGCATTTTAGCGGCTCGTTGGAGGATTTTCCGTCACTCCATTATTGCTACAGAAGACAATGTAGAAAGCATAATTGAATGTGCTGTTTGCCTCCACAATTTCATCCGCAAGACAGGCGACAGGAAACTCAACCTACAATATTGCCCTCCTTCTTTTGTGGACCAGGAATTGCCAACTGGCGAACTGGTAGAGGGAGAATGGCGTGACATTGTCGCTGGGGAGAATGGAGCCATCATTGATGGTCCACGGATGGGAGTAAGAAATGCTGCTCTTGGAATTTTACAATAGAGAGATACACTGAAAGAGTTTGTAAATGGGCCTGGGGCTATGCGCCATCAAGACAATATTGTGAGGATCCGGCAAGGAATTATCCCCCTTCAGTAGCTGTAGATTTCGATAATTTGTCTAGTGTAATTTATTATTATTTTGCGTCATCATATATGTTGTTTCTCGCTTTTATTGATCAAAAGTTGTTCAGTTGCGTTCGCCGCAAGTGTATATATTACTGTAGTTTGGAACGATGCAACTGTATCATTATACATGCAATTATACGAAAACAACTTGATGTAGAGATTACATAAAAATTTAATTAAACCTAGCAGGACAGATTTAGAAATAAAGTATTTCTTTGAAGGTTCGGATTTGACAAATTTGGCTATATATTTTATAACTGCTATCAAAATATTTTTGGATGTTTTCTTTTTCTCGGAAAGTTCCGAATAAAACAATGATATCATTAATTAATGAAAAAATTAACATGGCTAAACTTATCAAAAGGAGATCGAATCTTTTTTTAATCAACCGTTTGAAGTTTTATTTGCATTTCTTAGATTCTAGTCTGTGTTGCTAGGATTAAGGGACGCATGGGAATTTTGCAGGGTTGATTGCAATAATCGATGATAACGAGGTAATCACTGCGCAATTTTTTCGATGATAAAATTGGCAATTATTATATAACGTACAAGATTCGGATCTACATCGGATATCTCAAATTGGAGAGAAATTCGAAAAGATTCCGAAGAAAGGTACAAGGGAACAAAAAATTCTCAATTCTATTTTTCAATTCTTTTTTTGGTTTTGTTGGTATTGGGTTCGCTATCATGATTACTGAATAGACTCACAATTATTCGTTTTCAATATCGCGGATACCTTAATTAATTCGACATACATAGAACGATAATGTCATGCGATCTACGCTTACTACCACGAATTTTGAAATAAAATAAATAGAAATACGAAACATAATAAAATGTTTTTATTGAAACACGAAGGAAACGTATATGAATGCATATATGATCTATTGTTCATACCTAGTTATATTTGGAATTATATATGCCTATATATAATGATATATATAATGATATATATATTCGTGTTTCAATAAAAACATTTTATTATGTTTCGTATTTCTATTTATTTTATTTCAAAATTCGTGGTAGTAAGCGTAGATCGCATGACATTATCGTTCTATGTATGTCAAATTAATTAAGGTATCCGCAATATTGAAAACAAATAATTGTGAGTCCATTCAGTAATCATGATAGCGAACCCAATACCAACAAAACCAAAAAAAGAATTGAAAAATGGAATGGAGAATTTTTTGTTCCCTTGTACCTTTCTTCAGAATCTTTTCGAATTTTTCTCCAATTTGAGATATCCGATGTAGATCCGAATCTTGTACGTTATATAATAATTGCCAATTTTATCATCGAAAAAATTGCGCAGTGATTACCTCGTTATCATCGATTACTGCAATCAACCCTGCAAAATTCCCATGCGCCCTTAATTCTAGCAACACAGACTAGAATCTAAGAAATGCAAATAAAACTTCAAACGGTTGATTAAAAAAAGATCCGATCTCCTTTTGATAAGTTTAGCCATGTTAATTTTTTCATTAATTAATGATATCATCGTTTTATTCAGAACTTTCCGAGAAAAAGAAAACATCCAGAAATATTTTAATAGCAGTTATAAAATATATAGCCAAATTTGTCAAATCCGAACCTTCAAAAAAGTACTTAATTTCTAAATCAGTCCTGCTAGGTTTAATTAAATTTTTATGTAATCTCTACATCGAGTTGTTTTCGTATAATTGCATGTATAATGATACAGTTGCATCGTTCCAAAGTACAGTAATATATACACTTGCGGCGAACGCAACTGAACAACTTTTGATCAATAAAAGCGAGAAACAACATATATGATGACGCAAAATAATAATAAATTACACTAGACAAATTATCGAAATCTACAGCTACTGAAGGGGGATAATTCCTTGCCGGATCCTCACAATATCGTCTTGATGGCGCATAGCCCCAGGCCCATTTACAAACTCTTTCAGTGTATCTCTCTGTTGTAAAATTCCAAGAGCAGCATTTCTTACTCCCATCCGTGGACCATCAATGATGGCTCCATTCTCCCCAGCGACAATGTCACGCCATTCTCCCTCTACCAGTTCGCCAGTTGGCAATTCCTGGTCCACAAAAGAAGGAGGGCAATATTGTAGGTTGAGTTTTCTGTCGCCTGTCTTGCGGATGAAATTGTGGAGGCAAACAGCACATTCAATTATGCTTTCTACATTGTCTTCTGTAGCAATAATGGAGTGACGGAAAATCCTCCAACGAGCCGCTAAAATGCCAAAAGCATTTTCAATTACTCTCCTTGCTCTGCTCAACCTGAAGTTATACACAGACTTGTCATGGGGTATGTTGCGCTCGCCATAGGGTTTCATCAGGAAAGGTTTCAAAGGGAAAGCTGCATCTCCTACAAGGAAGTAGGGCATGTCAACATCAGTTCCTGGTAAGTGACTTGAATTCGGCAAGTTAAGGGATCCATCATTCAATCGCCGACCCATTTCAGACGATTGAAAAACTCCGCCATCACTTTGTGAGCCTTCTGCTCCTACATCCAGCATGATGAAATTGTAGTGTGCATCACAAACTGCCAATAGAACCATGCTAAATGTCTTCTTGTAATTAAAATAAACACTTTGGGAAGCTTGTGAGGCCTGTACTTGAACGTGCTTCCCATCGATGGCCCCCACACAATGAGGAAACTGCCATTCTTCCCAAAATCCGGCACTCACCTCACGCCACTCCGCTTCATTTGCTGGGGGGTTTACAAATACACTCTTTAATACACTTACAAGTGCTCGAGTTGTTTCGGCCAGGATCTGAGAGACTGTGCTCTGGCCACATCGATATGAAAAGCTCAGAGAATACTGACTGTCTCCTGCTGCCAAAAATCTGCAAAGCAAATTTACAAATTGAATCGTCTCCTGAAAAATTGATAAGATAAGCAAACATTGATGATCTTACCTCAATGTCATAGCAAGCCTCTGAGTGGGTGAAAGAGCAGTGTACATTTCTCGCTTCTTTATCAGTGGACCAAGCAAGATCAAGAGGTACCAGAATGTAGGAAAGCAGACATTAATTTGTAAAAATGATTATATTTTGTACTAGGCAATCATTAAATCTTACCTTTCGACATTCATCCTTGTGTAAATAAAAAAAAAGAGTGGATCACGGAAACGGAGTTCTTCAAGTAAATTATTATGTCCATCACCGAACTGGGTTCTTCTCCGAAAAATCTCTCTCACACCAACGGTTCGTACTCGTTTCTTCTTCCGCAGTTGAAGATACAAATATCCGGCCAAAATTAAGTTAAGAAACTGATAATGCCTCATAGCAGAATTCATTTGGAATTACCAAGCAAGAACGGTAGTTACCAACGAGAATGACAACAAACCTTTTATTCACGCTACGCTGTCAAATCATTTTTCAATGCACGCTGCTTCACGTTACGGCGATAAGTTTGTTACGTCCCGTCGCGTTTCGTCGCGTCCAGTCGCGTTCCGTCGCGTCCCGTTACGTAAAGTTCATCGTAATCCCGGCATAAGAAATTACGATAACCTTCTATTCACACCAAGCTGTCAAATTATTTCTGAAATGCACGCTGCTTCACGTTACGGCAATCGTAATTTCTTAAGTTCACGTTACGTTACTTCGCGTCCGTCGCGTCCCGTTACGTTAAATTCATCGTAATCCCGCATTACGGCCGAAAACAAAAGACTTTGCAATATCACGTGACTAATAGAATAAAGTGAACGTGTTGACTTTTCCTGCTGTGATTTTTTTATTATCTCCAAAGTGATTTATATTTTGTGATTAAATCAAAATGAGTAAGAAGTTGAATATAAGTAACGAGAAGTGGATATTAGTGCAATTCCCGAACAAAGACAATGAACTCGGGATTGATAGCTTCCAAGACCTATATAGCCAAGCGTGATATAGCATATTGAGCAAACTAATGTATTGCATGTGTTGTTATATATTTGCTGTAAATTTGCTGACATCGAAATAGAACACGTTACAAATACAGGTACATGACGTAACGATTGACCATAAATTGATGTGAAAATCACGTGACGCTGCTGCCTGGAAAGTTGCCCTCAAATTGCATTGAATATGCTGTTAATCGTGGACGACAACGAGTTGTCGTCAAGTTGCTGTTACAAATCAACTCTTCACGGATAACAAATCCGTGTGAACATGTTGCTCTTAATTTGCCGTAAATAGAATTATAATTCATGTGAGTTCAACTCGACAGACATAATGCTACTGTCTCATTTTGTCCCTAATTTGTCAAAATTAGTTGCATCAACGATTGTTGGCAACATGACAGCAAACTCACAGTATTTGGCTATCTGGGGAAGTTATGTGACAGACTGAGAGAAATAATAAAAATGTTTTTGGATCTTATGTTTTTGTCCTGACTGTATTGGATAAGAACTTCGCTAAGAATATCGAAATACGATTCGTCCAATAGTTCCGGTGTCGTTGTTAAGATTAATTCCAATAATTTGTTCCTTGATGTGTATTATTTCCGTAATTAATCGTTTTTGATAATTAGGTTTTGGATAATTTTATTATAAAGTGACTTTTTAAAATTGACTATTAGCCACTGTTTCTCTCAATCTTTTATATCTATTTTTTTACGTAATTTATTTTACAATGTAATTTTATTGAATAGAACGTTCTGATAAAAATCAAGTAGGTCAAAATATAAATGTAATATACATCACATATTTTTATATGTTAACTCTAAACTACCATCTAAAATTTTCTTTGTTCGAATTTTGGCCGTTTAACATTTCTTTAGCTTTGCTATTATCGAGCGTTTGTATCTTGTTTTTAAAAATTACATAATTTGGAGATTTCAATAATTTAGCAAAATCCCTGGGCTTTGTCAGTAAAATTGTGAGTTGAGATGTTTTTACACAATCCTACCGATTCATTTTAGGGTCTTTGCAAAGTTCCTAACCGTGCCTAGATGTGTTGTATAATTGTTTGTTAAATTAAATTATATTCTACTGATAAATATTTACCCTTATGAACTCCCTCCTTTCTCCTTCACATATATATTATAGAGGTCATCTTCCCCTTAGTAACCTTCAGAAAGTTTTAGCCCTTTATTAAACAATTATGAACAAAAAAGTTTAAGAAATATAATAGTTTGTGTCAGTGCTAAGGGAATTAATTTGCTGATATGTGTGCATTGGACAGTACATATGTAGGCAGGGGAGGGGCTCCGCCGCAAGCAAAAACATAAAATTCAGAGAGTATATTCCATGCATTTATCTTAGAAATGTAATAACATTGAGAACACTTAAAACAAGATATATGATCGTCATCCACGTACTTATTTTAGGAATGTGATAACATCAAGAGACACGGTAGTATCTCGCGCCAAGTTCTCTTAAACTGAATCATTTAGACTAGACTAAAACTTTACAGAACAGTGATAAGACCCTTTTTAGGGCCCTGTAAAGAGAGGAGTCTCGGACTGCAGAGGCAGTTCTCGGCAGTTTCTCGACAGTTCTTCAAATTCTAGTGCGTATTTACGACATAATTACTTTATTGTATAAGTTTAATAATAAGTCTATTGTAAGAGTAGTTATATAAATTCCTGTGATTTTTGTTGGGATAACAATAATTGAGATAATACTCGTATAGTCGATCGAAGGTGAACAATATTAATAGTATTTCACACAAAGAATTTGTAAGTCAATTAAGATTAATTAATAATGTTTAAGTTTTTGGAAAAAAAATCTCAATTTTTTTGTGCTTTGTGTGTTTCAAATTTCAATACTTTAATAATCAAAAGTTCCGATCTTTACCGCAACACTTGGACAATACAACGGATAATAAACAATACTTTTAATAAAGATACGTAATATCGCTTCACTTATTAATAATAGAACTATTAATAATAGAAAATAATGTGCACATGCTTATCTTTTATACAATAATACAGTACATATATATTTAGTACTTTCCAGAACTTTTACTTCTAATAAATTTCACAAAATTGTTGTCAAAAGCGTTAATAATTTCGTTAGTTGTCATTATTGCTTAAATATTAGCGCAACTGCATAAATAGGAAATTTGCAGGGACGGCGGAACAGTCTATCATGAGTCTGTTAAGTACGAAGACATTACTGTGTATTGTACTCAGTTCGACAATTTTTCAATACGCTCGAAGTCAGTACTTCGCATCCGAAAACTCTGGAATTAACAGAAATGAAAATTCCAGCAGTACTGTTGTTTCTTACGCGTATAAATATGGTGAGCAAAAGCAAACGTTTAAAAAAATTTACTTAATTTTATCAACATATACAATTTGATTATTACTTGCTGCAAGTTTATATCATTTTTTCTACATCAAATAAAAGTTTTCTTCTGTAATAAAATCCAAATTATTGTAGCATCGTTGTAGTATTAATTTGCAATCTAATGATTACGATAATGTAATATTTAAATAATTGACTTCAAAAAGGTATGTAATTTTACGTATGATTTTCGCACATAGTTCTTAGTATTTTCACCAAAATGACAATAAGCGTCTGACTTTTCTCTACACTGACATTTTTCTTAAACGATAGATGAAGACTCGGGTAAAATAGCGGGCGGACATTATGCGGAGCTCGGAGATTATCCGTACATAGCAGTGGTGCATCGACTCCTGGACAACAGAGAATACTTCAAATGCGGCGGCACAGTCCTATCTAGAAGATGGGTTCTCACAGCCGGCCATTGCGTAGTAGACTACCCACGAAGATTTTTTGTAGTGTTCGGTATCGTTGACAAATCTAGCATTGACTATGATTTTCTTCGAGGCCCCGGTGTGTCGATGATTACGAATCAAGTGTTTATACATCCGCAATATGAAAAGGGCTACAATGATATTGCCTTACTCTATATGCCACAAGATATTCCCTTTTCCAGTAAGTACATTACTGGAAGTACATTACTTTGACAGTACATTTAAATTGATATTTTTTTTCTTTTTTCCTTTTGCACTTATTTATATATCGGCGTTATTTAATTATTCTATGGAAGATACGCGGGAAATTAATAAGGATTTGAATAACAAATAATCTTATAAATGTGGAAAACAGATTTAATAATCAAAAATCATAATGTTTATATCTATGTACAACTTCTTTTATAATTTTTAATACATACTAAAAAAATATCACAAACTATTAAATTACTAAAAAAATATTACGAATGTATATCATTAATATATCCTCAATATTGGTTTTAAAAAACTATTAGTTAATACAATATTGCCCTTATTTAGACACTATTCAGCCAATAAAACTCGCGTATTACGACGGAAGTTTTGCAAAAAGAGATGCTCTTGTGATGGGTTGGGGAAAAGATCATATGACCAGCGAAGGTACAATAAGACTTAAGTACGCTATATTGCCGATTATAGAAAATAATGTATGCAAGAAATACTGGCGCATTAACGACAAGCACATTTGCACGGCCGCAGGATTTGGACGAGACGCTTGTCAGGTAAAATAATCACAAATAATAGAGCTATAATTTATAATAGTACACTGCAAATTAAATTATAAGTGGAATATTCTAATATGCGCGATATGAATCATCTTAAATCGTTTTAAGTAGCTTTAATAAATAAAATTTAAAAGTATCTCTGTTTTCGTAAATTTATTATTTGATATTGTATTTTTAGGGCGACAGCGGTGGTCCTCTCATCGTGATAGAAAATGGTCAGCATCTTCAAATCGGTATTGTGAGTTACGGAAATGGATTTTGCCCTAGCAACTACCCTGGAGTGTTTACTAGGGTTTCTTCATATATATACTGGATTCACGAAGTTACGAAGTTACGTTAGTGAACAATATTATCTATATGATCAGTAATTTAAATGTATTATGTATTATATTGTCTTATAATGAACACAGTTTTTTATGAAAAATGTACATGCATTAAGTGTACATTTTAATACCAATTTTTTTAATATTGATGTTGAAGTATGAGTATGTACATATATTAGAGATAATGGATATGCGATGCCATCTAGGATTGTAAAAAACGTAGCGAGTATTCTATCTATACTATTCTTATTCTGTGTTCTTCTTCAGTAAGAAAGGCTCTATATGGAGGTGTGAACATGTAGAGAAGAAAAGCTATCGTATTAAAGTATATAAGGAAAGTTATATCGAAACTGTATAATACTTCATTCTAATATTGACGATCCCAGAAATAATCCTTCATGGTAGCAGAGGTCCGTGGTTAAGTAAAAAGAAAACGAATAATAGAAGTCTCAAGATTGATAAAATGGCGGAGAACCATGGAATACCAGTGTTCGACGGGGAAGATTATGGCAATTGGAAGAAGAGAATCACGATGTACTTGAAAATGAAAAAGTGTGACATGGTAATTACAAGAGAAATGACGGGAACAGACAATACTGAGGACTGGGAACAAAATAATTTGAAAGCCATAAATTACATCTACAGTGCAATTACGAATAAGCAGTTGGAATTCGTCAGTGATAAAGAATCAGCGTACAAAATAATTAAGAAGTTCGACGAGATGTACTTGAAAAAGTCAACGGCTTTGCAGATTGTGTTAAGAAATAAGTTAGAAAAACTAAAGCTAAAAGACTATAGTGATTCTGCAACTTTCTTTAGTGACTTTGAAAAAACCATAAATGAACTTAAGACGGCAGGTGCAAAGGTTGAAGAAAAGGAAAAACTGAATTATATGCTAAGAACGCTACCGGATTCTTACAGTTACGTTGGAGATTTGATCGATACACTCAAGACCGAAGATCAAACCGTGGAATATGTGAAAAACAAGATAAAAATGCTTGAACTGAAAAATCAAGAAAGTGAATTAAGTACAAATTCCAAATCGAATGCATTTGTTACGGAATCAAAACAAAATCGAGAATCGAGAAATCCGACGAATCAAGGATGCTTCAATTGTGGAAAATTTGGACATTATAAAAAGGACTGTACGGAGAGCAGCAAGGGTTCATGGCGAGGGCCACACCGTGGCAGCGCGCGTGGAAGAGGTCAGCAGCGAGGCACGTGGCGCGGTGGCGGTTACAATAGACGAGGCAGCGGCAGCACGAGCGGCCGCGGAGGACATTAAATTCACGTGGTAGAGGGCATCACTGGCAGCGGGACCAGAACGGACAAGAAGCATCCGGTGGAGGAGTATATTCCATACTATAGTTGAAGTAAACTCGTTGAATAGAGAGGTTAAGGAGAGCAATCAGATATACATTGGCTTTTAGACAGTGGGTGTACTGACCACATAATTAATAATGAAAAATATTTTAGCGAATGTACAACATTGAATGAACCGATTAACGTACGTTAAAGTCGGGGACGGTCGAATATTGAAAGCAACAAAGTAGGAAAAGTAAATACTTTATTTCCAATCTATAATAGAAAAAGAAAGGTAACATTATTTAATGTATTTTATGTAAAAGAAATGAAACAAAACTTAATTAGTTATTCTCAGGTAACAGAAAAAAATAAAATTGTATCAACAGGTAATAACTCAAAGATTTACGATAAATTTAATAGACTTCTTGCAATAGCATGGAAGGAAGGTAGGTTATACAAAATGACAAGTTTTCCGTGTGATGAATCAGAGGTTAATGTAATGAGCAGTTATAATAAAGTTGGAAACATAAATCTAAAAGAAAAATGGCATCGTATACTAGGTCATGTGAATTTTAATTATTTAACTACTTTATGTAAAAATCAGCTGTTAGATGGTATACTTAGTGAGATAGACACTGAATATATGAAATGTAAAATATGTATAGAGAACAAGATGCACAATTTACCTTTCGAGAATAATAGAACTAGAGCTAAGGAAATTTTAGAAATTGTTCATACTGATGTAAATGGACCACATAGAAATCTAGGTATGAATGGTGAAAAATACTTTGTTACTTTTATCGACGATTACAGTAAAGCCACCAAAGTTTTTGTAATAAAATCCAAAGATGAAGTCTATAAGTGTTTATTAGAATACATAAATGAGGTAGAAAATAAAACTGGGAAAACAATAAAAAAACTTAGATGCGATAATGGGAAAGAATACTTAAACAAAAATATTTATCAGTTAGCCAGAGAAAAAGGAATTTTTATAGATACTTGTCCACCGTATGTACATGAATTAAATAGAACAGCCGAAAGATATAATAGGTCAATTATGGACATAGCCAGATGTTTATTAGCAGAAGCAAGAGTAAATGTTAAATTCTGGCCAGAGGCAGTCTTAGCAGCAGCTTATCTTAAAAATAGAACACTAGCAAATACTATAGAAAAAAAGACACCTTATGAAATATTGTTCGGTAAAAAACCAAGTGCGAAATATCTTCGTATGTATGGTAGTAGGGTTTTTGTACGTGTACCAGAACAAAATAGAACTTCAAAATGGGATAGAAAAGCTGACTTGGAAATTCTACTTGGTTATAATGAGGTTGGATATAGAGTTTTAATTAATAATAGAATTGTGGTTGCTAGACATGTAGATATAGTGGAAAATGATATAAGATGTATAGGTTTTGATGAACATACAAATTTAAGTGATTCAGAAACAGGTGATGAAAATCTAGAAGACAGTTCAGAAAATTTAGAAGAGTGTTTAGAGATAGATGAACAAGAATTAAAATTAAAAGAGAATGGAACTGAGTCAAATGCAGGGCAAAAACAAAAGGATGATCAGATTCAAGGAATAAGAAAGTCAAGTAGAGAAAAGAAAATGCCAATTAGGTATGATGAAAACTATGTTTACAATAACTGTATTTATATTAATTATTGTAGTGCAGATAGCCCGAATAATTTTGAGGAGGCGATGAATTGTGATGAATCTGAATGTTGGAAGCAAGCAATGAATAAAGAGTTTAATTGTCTAAGTAAAAATAAAACTTGGAAATTAGTCGATCAGCCAAAGAATAAGAAAGTCTTAGATGTAAAGTGGGTGTATACAAAGAAATCCGAAAATAAGTTTAAAACTAGATTAGTAGTAAGAGGTTTTCAACAAAAGGAAGTAGTAGATGATATTTATTCACCAGTGGCTAAAATGCAAACACTAAAAATATTATTATCATATTGTTGCCAAAAGAGTTTAATTATAGAACAAATGGATGTAGAAACAGCATTTTTGAATGGTAAAGTTGTATCCGAAATTTATGTTAATCAACCAAGAGGTTATGAAGATGGGTCAAGTAAAGTTTGTAAACTGGATAAGGCGTTGTATGGTTTGCGAGAAAGTCCGAGAGCATGGTACGAGTGTCTTGATGAGTTTTTGAAAAAACTAGGATTTAAGCGTAGTAAATATGACTATTGTTTATATGTGTTAGTTAGTGATAATGATATAATATATTTGATAATATTTGTTGATGATTTATTGATTTGCTGTAAAAACAAAAAAAAAATAGTTGAAGTTAAGAAGTTGTTGTCAAATAGATTTAGAATGAAAGATATGGGTGAAGTTAAGCACTATCTAGGAATTAACATTGAGTATGATTATGAAAGAAATGTTATGACTCTAAGTCAGAAATCTTATATTGAATCACTAGCTATTATAGAAAATACCAAATCGAAAATTCAAAGTTATATAATACACCGATGGAAACTAATTTAAAATTGGAACGAGCAAACGTTATATATATCTAATGATATACAATTTAGAAATATAATTGGAGCACTTTTATATATCAGTTCAGGAACTAGGCCCGACATAAATTTTAGCATTAACTATTTAAGTAGATTCCAGAATTGTTACAATGAAACTCATTACAAGTATGCGTTAAGAGTGTTAAAATATCTATATTTAACAAAAGATTTGAAATTAATATATAAGAAAAATAAAAATACGGAGATTCTTGATTGCTATGTAGACGCGGACTGGGCAGGTGATTGCGAAGACAGGAAATCGACATCAAGCTATATAGTAAGGCTTTTTGGTAATGTAATATTTTGGAAATCTAGAAAACAGGGTAGTGTAACAAAGTCTTCTACCTCTGCTGAATATGTAGCGTTATCAGAGGCTGTAAGCGAGATAAAATTCGTGAAAGATATTTTAGAGGATTATGAAGTTTATATTAAAAAACCTATTAAAATATTTGAGGATAATTTAGGAGCATTAAGTATTGCTAAATATGGAAATTTCACAAAGAATTCTAAATTTATAGAAGTCCATTATCATTTTGTGAATGAAAATTATATGAAAGGCATTATTGATGTTATAAAAGTCGATACTGAACGAAATATTGCTGATCTATTTACTAAACCATTAAGTAAAGACAAATTTGAAAAAAGTTTAGAAACATGTTAAATATTAAGTAATTTGATATTATAAAAGAAAGCTAATATAAATGTAAGGAGGCGTGTTGAAGTATGAGTATGTACATTTATATTAGAGATAATGGATATGCGACGCCATCTAGGATTGTAAAAAACGTAGCGAGTATTCTATCTATACTATTCTTATTCTGTGTTCTTCTTTAAGAAAGGCTCTATATGGAGGTGCGAACATGTAGAGAAAAAAAGCTATCGTATTAAAGTATATAAGGAAAGTTATATCGAAACTGTATAATATTTCATTCTAATTGACGATCCCAGAAATAATCCTTCAATTGATACATTTAATATCATTTATATAATCGGTAATTTAAATGTATCAATATTGATAAGTAGGTAATATATAAAATGTATATTTAATGCATGAACATTTTTCATAAACAACTGTGCTCGTTATAAGACAATATAAAATATACTTATAAAATTATATATCAAAAAACACGGTAGTGTCTCGCGCCAAGTATATCCTCAGCGCGAGACTACTGATCTGTGTGTTTTTACGCGATATACGCGCATCGCGAAACCGCTCCGTGTATCTGGAAGATGTCTCGTAGCTCAGTGTGAATGCGATAGATTAGTATACTAAGGATCATGAGTCCTCGATCATCTCATTTATTCCTCTTTTAAAAGGAAGTATATCTTTGTTTAAGGAAAAAAAATAATTTTAAGAGTTCTAAGAACTGAAATTACAAGAAAGGTCGCCCCCGATTATTAAAGGATGAATAGGATTGATTAAAATAAAGTGCATATTTACATCTTTTTTCAATAATTCTATATTGTCACGTAAAATTGCACTTGCAAAAAGTTTGTCCCATACTTTTTATTCTGGAGTTAAACTGTTTTTTTAATCTTTGTTATACACCGGGGGTAGGAGATACCCCAGCGTATTTTTAAACGCGTTTTTCTAATACGTACAATGCGAATTGGGACCTGTGCTGCCATCTACCTGTAGTCTAGGAATAACACTTCAAAATCCTATACATTTGTTCGCGAAATCGCTGATTAATCCCGACGATGGGAGCAGGATGAGAAGGACGCGCGTGGAAGGTGTTCACTAATTATTCACTTTATTTTTTGTGTAACTCAGACCACAGTCTGAGCCGTCTTTAATGCGTCAAAATTGATACAATCTGACCTGAGATGGATGAGCGGTGAACAAATGAGGTTTCTTGCTTGTCCTTATAAGCGAGAGACAATTATATCAATTGCCGTCCTCTTCGATGAATCGCCCGTGAGCTGGTGAGACACGTGGCGGTCGGCACTCGCGCACGTGTGAGCTTGAGCTGTCGTGTTGAGGCACCAGAGTAGATGAGCGGTCTATTTCACAATCTATGAGACAATCTAGTCAGTGTGGTCACTGCGATGTGCACGATGTGCGCCTGCACTTCTTAATGAAAAACATCTCCGAGATCTCTCTTTTTTTTTAATGGCTTTCTTTATATAAAATCCTCGGATTATGCCACGTGAAATTATGTTTATATGTGAGACGATGTTTGGAGACCACAGAGTGATTGTTAACATGTTTCCTAATATCACTTTGATGTTCTTTTAATCTTGTCTCTAAGTGCCTTTTAGTTTGCCCAATATAGCAAGAATTGCAGTTAGCACAATCAATCTTGTACACAAGTTCAGTCTGTCTGAGATACGGTAGTCTATCCTTGCCTTTCCTAATAATGCAATCTAATCTCTTTGGGACAGTAAGAAGTGTCTTGAATTTGACACCTCTCATTGTCCGGCTGACATTCGCACTAAGGCCTCTAATATACGGGATAGTTACAAAATTTTTAAGATCCCGAGACACACCATCCCCTGTCTTCATATCACTGGCAGGGTCGTCACGTTTCCGCAATTCACCAAGTCTGATATTAATAAATTTGCCGACGACATTCCTCGGAAAACAATTATTAATTAGTATCTCCCTTACTGTTGCAATATTTGTTTCATGGAAACGAGTATCTGACAAAAGGGTGGCACGGTCAACAAGATTTCGTATAATATTCACTTTGTATTATTTGAACGGATGGTGAGAGAAATAATTGATATAACGCCCGGAGAATGTGGGTTTACGATACCAATTTGTCAACAGAGAGTGACCTTCTCGAAACACTGTAGTATCAAGAAAATTCAATGAACCGTGTGTTTCCAATTCATAAGTAAATTTTAGTTTTATGTGATAGTTGTCAAAAGTTCCTAAAAGTTCATCAATCCCCGATTTCGGAACCACGGCAAAAATATCATCTACATATCTACGATAAAACCGTACAGCAAAACTCAACAGTTGCAGACAATGTGTCTCGAGATCATCCATAACCATATCGAGAATCGGAGATAAGGGAGATCCCATAGGGCTACCGAAGATTTGGTCATAAATTAATCCATCAAAGCTAAAACTAGTAGAACTAAGAATTAAATCAACAGCGTATAAGAATTGAGGAAGACTGAGACTCGTTTTCTTAGATATGTAATTCCATCTATTTCCAATCGCTTTAAGAACCAACTCCTTAGGAATGTTGGTAAAAAGTGCTGTCAGATCCAAAGAGATTAATACTTCATCATCCTCAATTCCAACACCGCTGATCATTTCCACAAAAGACCAACTGTCCTTGACATATGGAAGGTTTAGGTACAGATTGATCCATAATGTCATGTAATAAGCTCGCCATGTTATATAACGGGCTCCCCAAATTATTACAGTTATTAATTACAGTTATTAATGCTGCCTAATCTATGCTTATTAACCTGTGCTGTTTAGTTATTTTAAGAACCCGCTATTTTGCTTTATCGGCGTGTTTTCTGAGTTTTATTATTGTGACTTTGACTGTTGTAACGTTCGGACGTATTTAACAAGATGTTCGGTTTCAACTATCTCTTGACTAATTGTATCTTTTACTTCTGCTTTTGTCGACGCATAAAACTTATAAGTCATTTTTGGCATCCTTTTCGCTATGTTTCATATATGTCTTTATACATCTCTGTAATCACCTTTTCAGCTTTATAAAGCATGATGTATTTTGGGAACTATATTAAGCGACATAGGGTAGAGTGCTGGCAATAATTATTGTCATATTCCTCACTTGAAAAGGGCCAGATGTTGGCCGAAACGTTGTGAGATATTATAAAGGAGAAATTTTGGCCAGTTGGGTCGCTCAAATATATTTTATTATTCTTTTTATACTGGCGAAGAAATGTCTTAGTCATTGTTAATATTATACTTATGTAAATTAGTATAATTATGATGTAATTAGTAATGATGTAATTAAATCAGATGTTAAATGCAGGTTACAGGTTAAGTAATAATAGTTTTAAGATATACTTGTGACACGAGTCTTAGAAAAGTTCATCATTTTGTGCGCAGGAAGATTTATTCTTCTTTCAAGAATATTATAACATTTTATTGAAGAAAATGAAATATAGTTTGGAAGAAAGAAAGTTATTCTTGGTTCAAGTAAATCCATGTTTTCAATTCAAATAAATATATTTACTTTATATAGAAATAATTCTACACGGAACAAAATATCTAATAGATATCCATTGGATATCTACATATCCATATGATGTCCATATCTACTATGGATATCTAATATATTATCTAATATCAACATTAAAAACGGCGATGCGAGTCAGCGCGGGACGTGGAGTGCAATAAAGTTTAGGCGTGTATTTACATATGACGAACGTTTCGGCTCCTCATTCGAGCCATCTTCAGCGTTTATTAATAAAATGAAACTATTCCTGCGGAGATCGAAGCAGCAAACTCCCTTCCTGGAGAGATGTCATGGCAAGCGAGCAAATAAATCCGGTTGCGTTGGATATTCCACTAAAGTCGAAAAAACTATAAGTTTATCGTTACAGAAAGGGAAAAGGAGAAAGCTCTACCTTAAGCTCAGCAGTAGTCGAGACTAGTACAAAATAAGAAAGTCGTAGCAATACACTATAAAACCGGAGAGTAGCACCTTTCGGAGATAAAGTAAGAACATTGCAGTTAACGTAAAGTTAGAATCGAAATGAAAAGAAGGTCGCAACGTATGTAGATCGGAGCCGTTATCGTAAACAATGTAATCGGCCAAGGAAAGAAACCGAAGGCTAAACATTGCTTACGATAGGCAAATAAGCGTGGTGCAGAAAATCGGTATCCAATTGGAGGTTTAAGCCGAGGCGTTGTTGGCTAATGTATAGAACCTCCGAAACGAGTCGCTTATGATAAAATCTTTCGTCATCCAAGATCTCAACGTTATCCCAATTAAAAACGTGATTATTTTGAGTTCTATGATCAGTATAATCACAGAGTGGGAGGAACTATTTCTATTGATGTGGAGACGATGTTCGGATATTCTGGTTCTTAATTGTCTACCAGTTTGTCCCACGTGATGCGTCACAATCCCGGCAACAAATCCTGTAGACCACATATTATTCGTTGAGAAACGCGGAAGGGAATCCTTCTGAACTTTGATAAATTTGTTTAATTTATTAATACTGTAGTATGATAAATGAGTGTCTGATTGCCTGACAATATTTTTAAATTTGATAGAAAGTGACGGAAAATACGGAACGGTAAACCATTTTTTAAAAGCGGCGTTGTCTACCAGTATCATTCAAAATTTGCTTTTTTGTTTGTTTGAAAAAGAGACTTTTTAGACGTTCATGCATTGTGTTGAAAATGAGATCAAGAGGGTAATCATTGTTCAAAAGGATGCCAACAATAAATCTCATATTTTTTTCGTGAAACCTTGGATGAGAAAGCAAAAAGGCTCGGTCGATAAGGCCCATAATGGTACCACGCTTTTGAGACGAGGGGTGACAAGAATTAAAGTTCAAATAACGCCCCGAAAAGGTGGGCTTATGATACCAATCAAATTCGATAAGACCATTGTTGTTGATAATGGTGGTATCTAAAAAATTGAGTTTGCCGTTACCGACCTCTATGGTAAACTGCAAACGTGGATGGAAAGAGTTGAAAGTTTGTAAAGTAAGATCAGCCATATCGGAAGAAATGTCCATCGCGATGTCATCCACGTATCTATAAAAGAACGGTAGGGAGAAGCTAAGAATTCTAATAGCCCTCGTCTCAATATTCTGTAAAACTAAGTCGGCCAGATCGGGATGAGACAAAGGAGAGCCCATGGGAGAACCAAAATTTTGTTTATAAATATTATTGTGAAATCTGAAAAACGTAAAATCCAGATTGAATAAGTCGTACCGCGAGAACAAATTCATCCTTAGGAATATCGCAATTTTTTGAAATATGTTCCTATCTGTTGCAAATACTGTCTATCGCTAGATCAGTAGGGACGTTGGTAAAAAGTGAAATCACGTCAAGGGAAACAAGAATATAATTGTCATCCAAAGATGAACCGTTCAAACAATTAACAAGTTGAAAACTGTTTTTTATGTGGCTACTGGCTTTAGGAATACTAGAAGAAATTATGTTGTGTAAAAATTTGGCTTATAGTTTTTTCGATTTTAGTGGAATGTACAACGCAACCGGGTTTATTTGCTCGCTTGCCATGACATCTCTCCAGGAAGGGTGTTTGCTGCTTCGATCTCCGCAGGAATAGTTTTATTTTATTAATAATCGCTGAAGATGGCTCGAATGAGGAGCCGATACGTTCGTCATATGTAAATACACGCCTAAACTTTATTGCGCTCTACCCCACGCAACACGCCGACGTCTTTTAGACGTCTAAACGACGTCCCGTCCGTACGTCATATGACGTACTGAAGATGTACCGAAGACGTCCAGTAGACGTCTTTTGTACGAAAAATGTGGCGCCCAAAGACGTCCAATAGACATCGTTAGTACGTACAACGGTACGTACATATGGTAACGTACCAAAGGCGTCCAATAGATGTCATTGTACGTACTAACGATGTCTATTGGACGTCTTTGGGCGGTACATCGTATCACCCAAAGACGTCCAGTAAATATTGTTATATCCTTCCAGGGGGCCTAGATTACGTATCTTTTCACAAAGTAAAAATGCGAAAAGTGAGCAGATTTAGATTTCAACCAATAAAATTATAGTATACTCTAGTGAATTCTTTCACTTTTCGCATTTTTACCTCGTGAAAAGATACGTAATAGGCCCCCAGGATGTAAAATGGATGTAGTGTAGACGTTTTTGATGGATATTTCTGAAAATAGCATTTAAAGAGATTATTAAATTCGCGAAATGGTCGAGAAAGTAAAATCAGATTAATATTTATTTTATTATAAAAAAACACAGCTTATAAATGCTTATATATAGTACAGCTAAAATGTATATATAGTTATGCAAACATTTATTACAAGAACTATTGACTATGTTCTGCATATAGAACCATATAGGTAAAAGAAGCATAAAAAAAGAAAGTTCCTCATTTTTAAGACTCATGGGTAGTCATCACGGCCATATTAAATTCTTGCTATCAAAGGCAAGAAATTAAACCCTATTTTATTGTGCGTTCCATTTTCAAATAAAAACATTTTGATAAAAAATAACTAGATGTTTCCAAACACTTCTAAAATTGATTGAAAACTCGGAGCGTAGCTTCTAGCGTGCTTGAAATCTGTGCAAACGTGAAATGGCATAATTTCTTTTTTTTCCTCCTTTTTTCCATAGAACAACGCTGGCCAAACTTGGAAGCATCATCGTCGTCGGCGTTATATTACGTGTGTAAAATGTTGAACAAATGTCTATCTTCTCGCGCGCGCGTATTCATAAATCATTGAATAAACCTTTGAACGTGTGCAGTTGCACGGATCTTCGAATTCACGTACAATACCGTAAGGATTTATTTTTCGACTTCAAATATTTTTTAGACTTTCTTTGTTGTGACACTAGGTCAAGCAGAAAGTGTGCAACGAGGGAAAAATTACAAATACCGATGCGTGTCGAAGTTCAATTGGCTTTTTAAGATATGGAGGTGTTCTTTTATTTCTATAAGAATGATGTAAAATATCATATATAAAAGAAAGCGCATCTTTTATATTAATTCATGTCAAATGTCGGCTCGATTCTATTCCTCATTGCACATCTATCTGCGTTTACACAAATACTTTCAATAATGGATTAAAAATAATAAAATACACACAATTTTTGTATATATAGCAGTACCGATTGAGTGCGGTACGTATAACTTAAACTCGGATTAATTTCTAGAAAACTAGATTCATATTTGTTTAAAAAAATAAGTTGAGAATACTGAATATATTATAAAGTAGAACATGTAACTTTGAAATCCTTATTCTTCTCTAATGACAATAATAGGTTTTTTTTCTTTTCTATACGGTCTTATTGCTATCTCTCAGTTTTAGGCAAAAATAATATCCGGAATTCATTTGACTTGCCTGAGAGTTTCGATTTTTTACGAACTCATACATATACCTAATATGTATAATAAAACGCACTTACAAATCGAACTGAAAAATTCAAGGTTGACTATTCATTAATTCAGCGCAAAATCTTAAAAAAAAAGCACGCAAGCGCATGTTAATCAAACATCACGTTGGACTAAATATTACTTCAGTACTAGAGAAAAGAAGAGACGAAAAGAAAGACGGGGAAGAAAAAGGGGGGAGGAAAGGGAGAGAGGTAGAAGAGTTAAAAAATAGGCGACGGCGATGACATGCAAGTACAAATTACACATTGCACATGTCAGAGTTGCCAACAAGTTTCGTCCACTTCATTGGAAGAATTAATTGCTAAACCATATCCAATAACCCTATTATCACGTCAACGTTATTTCATAAGCATTTAAAGTCTCGACCGCGAACGGTCGCGACTTCTAATCTCGGCTACCGTCACTTTTGAACAAAATTTCTCTGCACACTGCATGTGTATGTGACAAAGTCACATCACACAATGGAATCTATCTATATATATAACAATAAACTAAAATATGTTTGGACATCGCAACCAGTCACCTCTGCTCTTATGATCCCAATATTCGCCATTATAAACGAAACAACGGCTGTCCGTGTACGGATCTTGCTTCTTCTTGAACCACAGCAGTTCGTACGAGATAAAAAATCGTAGATAGATTAACTTTGATAGAAGTTATTTCGTCTCATCGCGAATCTTCGGAACGTCCCGCGCTGACTCGCATTGCCGTTTTTAATGTTGACATTTTCACGAGTCTCAATACACTATTGATTTTACGCAGGCTGAAAAATGCGTTTTCTTACTAATTATTTTTCGTATATTACTGAAGTATTCGGGCCTTATGCCACTTTTTTCTTAAGAATTGGATTAAATTCAATAAGTGTGTTATAAAGAGTACGCAGAAAGGAATTTTTAAGATTTTGTATAACGCATAATATCATTCCCGCACATCTTAAACATATTAAGAATGGTAATTTATTTTTTCACAATTCTAGAATTGCCGCCAAATTTAATCTTAATATCCGTTTCTTTGTTCGGAAAATACTACGCTTAGAGTTAAATGATACTTGTCGATAAATCGAATATCTCCGCACACAAATTTTCCGGACAGTGCGCAGTGTTTCTCAATGTTTACCTTTCCATACTTATAACTCATTTTTTCCTTAGACAAAACAGATCTTTACTTCGTTTCGAGTCCTTCAATCATAACTCTATTATCAGGAAAATGTCATGGTTACTCGACAAGCAGATGAAAGAAAAAATCAAGCAGATTAAACCGGTTCACTATTTTTACGCAGACTCCACTTCAATTCGCAATTTCTCTCAAATTAACCACACAATTAATAATCAAACTACCAATAATATATTCACTTTTTTTCTGTACTTTTACCTTGCAATGCACAACCTCATGAGATCTTTATCTCTCCTCATTATTCCTTTCCTAACTCTACAACCCAGTCCTCCCTTAATTCCATAAAAAATAATTGGTTTGTTAATCTTTCTTCTACCTATTTCCCTCCTGACATTATACATCTCTTACAGTTGGGTGACAATTTTTCACTTCCTTATCATAATAAACAAAAAATTTTATTTGAGTTCATTAAAAGCATAGAAATAGTATATTACACTACAAGGGCAGAAAGTTTGAGATTTTTGCACTGCGCGCCATCGTGCTCGAGGCGAACTGCCCGTGTATACTATTTTTCTTGCTGCCTGGTCGAAAGTACGGAAGAATGACATGTGTGTGTTGAAGATATTGATGCCTGCCCCGACATTTGCGGCACGAGCGAAGCGAGTGCTGCTGGTCGGGGGCAGGCAAGGTGTCAGTTTGCACTATCAATTGTGCTTCCGCATCAAAGTTTGTAACGTTCGCGTTTCCTCGCTCGGAATTCGCTCGCCAGGCCAGGGTGAGAAAACGTGGAGACACTGGTCAGTTTCACATAAAGCTATTTATTCACACTATTTACAGTACAGTTTGATGGAGGGCGTGAGTGTCAGTGTGTGTGTGTGTGTCGCTCCGCTGAGCCGCAGTGTACGTGTACCGGGTTGATGCGCGGTCGGACAGAGACGGACTCGCGGACAGGCGCGGAGGCACGGTTGCCTTGCGGATTCGCGGGCAAGTACGGAGGCACGGCTGCCTTGCGGATTCGCGGGTAGGCAGGTCGGTCAGGAGCTCAGTCGGGGGCGCCCAACTGAGCGGCCCGTACACCGGGAGCGCCCGGCTTGAAGACGGGAGCGCCCGTCTTCCGTACGGCGGAGGGGGTCGGGAGCGCCCGACCCAGAGGCAGGAAAGGGCAGGTAATGCCAACCGGGAGCACCCAGCTGGGGAGGCCCGTACCCTGGGAGCGCCCAGGTGAGAACGGGAGCACCCGTTCTCTGTACGGAGGAAGTCGTTGGGAGCACCCAACGTGGTGAAGCGGTCTCGGAGAGAGGTCGTGTCGGGAACAGGAGTCGGACAGGACTGGTGACTCGAGTCGGCTCGAGTCCCCTATTTATACCCCGAGTGCGGTCGGTGGGGGCTGTCCCTCCACTGGGGCTGCCCCACCGCTCGGTTGCCCCACCGCTTGGGCCCAGGAGCGCACGCTGAACATGTGCTTAGTGGCCGTCAGGGCCGTAGTGCTAGTGACGAATACGCGTATCGTCACATCACCCCCCCCCGTTTGGAGAGGAAATACACAAGTTTATTTACGCTTACAACATTCTTTTATTGCTGCCTGTACAATTTACCGGCGCTGGCACGATCGGAGATTGCCTTGTGGGTCAAACCTCAGGACCCACAGAGCTCCACTGGCGCGGGCCCGGAACTTCCGGTTGCGGGTAACGGCGGATCGGGGCACTTGTATCCTCTCCCCGGTGGGTAACGAGATCCACAGCAAGTCCTTGAGGGGGGAGGTGGCGGAGGCTTGTGCAACTTCGGTGGTCAGGGGGGGGTAGGGGCTTGGTTGGCCAGGGGGTCGGGCCGTGGTGAGGGAGGCAAGGGTGGGCGTCGTGGCGGCGCACGCTGGTGGGGTGGCGGGGGCGGCGGGGGGCTGGGCGGGTGGTCTTCGGGCCCTGGTGTGCGTAGCCTCTGGTGGCTTCCTCGCCGCACCTCGTGCGGCCGTTGTGGTTGTTGCGGCCGGTCGGGCGGTCTGGCGGCCGGTCGGGCGGTCTGGCGGCTGGTCGGAGGGCCGGTCTGAGCCCTGGTGGTGCCTCCCCGGGCGCGGTGCGTCTCGGCGGTCGGAGGGCGACCGGGCGGGTGGTCGGCTGGTGCTTGGTGGCCGTTCCGTGGGCCGCAGGTTCGCCCGTACGCGGGTGGTTGGCAGGCGTCTGGTCGGTCGTACCGGTACCGGCTCGATTAAGATGGCGGCCCGGCGGCGGTTCTCGGCGTCGCCCCGCTGAATGCGGGTCCCTACACTAGGCGCCTGACGGCGAGGGACGTCCGCTGGGCTGGTGGTCGGCCCGGCGTCGATTGGCGTCTCCCCCAGATCATCGAGATCGCTAATATCGCCAAACAGCTCCTCTAGTTTCGCGCGTGTCTCCATGTTTACGGACTGGCTATGCTAGAGCAACTGAAAGTCTTTCGCGCCGCGGGCTTATATACCGGTAGTGGGCGTATTCTTTTCGTTCCTTTTGTGAGTTTTTCCGGCTTATGAATGCGGACGTCATTTTCCCCGAAACGGTCCGGGCGCGGTTCTCGTGACTTTATATTTGTAAACACGCGGCGCTTTCGCCTTCGCTATCGTAACCCCGATTCTGACCAGAGCTCTCCGTGCCCGAGGCGAGCGGTTTCGGCGCGTTCTTTAAATCTTGGACGTGCACATGTCGGTGCCATCGTCCCCGGGGGTCGCGTAAGTCGACTATAACGGGCGAGATGATTTTTCTGACCTCGAGGGGTCCAGTGTAGCGGGGGGCCAACTTGGCGTTAAATCCCGTAGCTTTCTTTGAGAGTGGATACTCCCTCTTCCAAACGAGGTCCCCGACGCGGGGTCTCCAATCCCGCCGCCGCAGGTTGTAGTGGGCCTCCTGGCGTTGAAACGCTCGGGCCATGTTGACCCGTACTACCTCGTAGGCTTCCTCTAGCCGGCGCCGAGTCTGGTGCGGGGCCGGGTTTGCCGCATGGCGACGGTCCTCCGGGTGTGGGAGGGCGAGCTCCCGACCGTGATTGAGGTACCCCGGCGTGTACCCGGTGGCTTCGTGTCGGGCGGTGTTGTAGGCGAATTGCAGCGGGGCTAGATGCTCGTCCCAACGCCGGTGGTTTTTGCCGACATATTGGGAGACCATGGTCTTCAGCGTCCGATTGGTACGCTCGACCGGGTTGCAGTGAGGTGCCCTTACGGGGGTGGTTCGATGCTCGATCCGGAAGGCCCGCAGGACTCCCTCAAGTTGTTCCGACTTCAGCTGGGTCCCGTTATCGGAGATGATCTGGTCGGGGCACCCGTGCTGGTAGATGATCCGGTCGAGGATTGCCTTGGTAACGGCAGGTGCGGTAGCTCTACGAAGGGGCTTAAGCTCGACCCACTTTGTAAACCGGTCCTGCATGACTAGCAGCCAGGCGTGGCCCTGGGTGGATCGCGGCAACGGGCCGATCAAGTCCAGGGTCACCTGTTGCCAGGGCCGGGTGACAGGTGCCGTGTGGAGGTTCCCGGCTGGTTTGGTCGTCGGTGCCTTGTGCGCCAGGCAAGTCGGGCACTGTCGGACGTAGCGGGTGATGTCCTGGAACATCCCTGGCCAATAGAACAGACGGGCCATGCGGGCGATGGTCTTGGCGACCCCGAAGTGTCCCGCCGTGGGATCCTCATGGTGTCTCCGCATGATCGTTGCCCGTTCCTCCTTCGGGATGCAGCGCTTCCATTGGTCCGCTGGGTCAACCTCCCGAAAATCTACCTCGTGCAAGATGTGGCGAAACAGCCGTCCGTCCTGGATGCGGTAATCTGGGAATTCGGTGGGGCGTTGCCTTGCTCCGGTCAGGATTCGCTGGTACCATCGGCACTTCGGGGTGGCCTGAGCTTCGCATACCTCCGGTTGCCGTGAGAGCGCGTCGGCGACCTTGTTGAGGCTGCCCTTTCGGTAGCGTACGTCGAAATCGTACTGCTGCAGTTCAAATAGCCACCGGCCCAACCGGCCGGTGGGTTCCTCCAGGCGTTGCAGCCACCGGAGGGACTGATGGTCGGTCACCACGGTGAAGGAGTACCCCTCTAGGTATCCCCGCATCTTCTGGATGCCCCATACGATCGCGAGGCATTCTAGCTCGGTGGCGCTATAGTTCTTCTCCGCGCCGTTGAGCGTTCGGCTGGCATACGCCACCACTCGCTCTCCGTCCTCCTGGTGCTGGGTTAGCACGGCTCCCAGTCCGTATGCGCTGGCGTCCGTCTGGAGCACGAACCGGCGATCGAAGTCCGGGCAGGCCAGCACGGGGGCGGAGGTCAGTGCCTCCTTCAGTCGCTCGAAGGCGCTCTCTTCGTCTGGCCCCCAAGTCCACTTTACTCCCTTCTTTGTCAGGCGGGTGAGCGGGGCGGCTACCGTCGAGAAATTTGCGACGAATCGCCGGTACCAGGAGGCCATGCCCAAGAACTGTCGTACCTTGCGTACGGTGGTTGGAGCCGGCCATCGGGCCACGGCGCTCACCTTATCCGGGTCGGTGCGGAGGCCATAGCGGTCCACGATGTGGCCTAAGTAGCGGAGTTGGTCCCGGCAGAAATGGCACTTTTCCGGGTTCAGGCGGAGTCTTGCTTCTCGGAGGCGGCGGAACACTTCGCTTAGAAGCCGGAGGTGTTCCTCAAAGGTGCGGCTGACCACGATAATGTCGTCCAGATAAACAAGGACATGTGGCGCTAGGTCCGGCCCCAGTATTTCGTCTAGTAGTCGTTGGAAGGTAGCTGGTGCGGAGTGTAGGCCGAAGGGCATTACCCGGAATTGCATGAGGCCTTTTCCTGGGACCGTAAAGGCGGTGACTGGCCGGCTATCGGGCGCCAACGGTATCTGCCAGTACCCATTCTTCAGGTCTAGCGTTGATAGGTATCGGGCTCCCCGCAGTTTATCCAAAGTGGCCTGCACTTGTGGCAGGGGGTATGCGTCCTTTTCCGTGACTTCGTTTACTTGCCGGAAGTCGATACAGAACCGATACGACCCGTCTTTCTTCCGGACCAACACGATAGGCGAGCTCCAAGCTCCGTGGGAAGGCTCGATCACGCCTTCGCGTTCCATCTTTTCCACTTCCCGGTCGATAACTGCTTGCATGGCCGGATTCCTGGGTCGGTACCGCTGTTTAATGGGTCGGTCGGTTTTAACCCGGATCTGGTGCGAGATCCGGTCGGTCGGGCCGTGGATGTCCTCGAATAGGGCGAGTTCCGTGAGCAGGAACTCCCGGAGGCGGCGTTCCTCGTCGGGGGTTCGGGCGGCCAGTCCCTGGGCTACGGCTCCGCATGCGGAGGTCGGTGCGTCTTTGCGCTGTGCGGTTGCCCGTAGCACGATCCCGGTTCGGGCCCATAGGTCGACGCCGATTAACACGGCGCTTTGTAAAGACGGCATAATCAGGAAGTCGTGCTCCAGCACCTTCCGGCCAATCTTTACCGGGAGTGTCATGGTCCCGGGTATTGGGATGGACCCTCCGTCCGCCAGATGAACGGAACTTGTCCCCTGTCGGGTCGGGAATCCGAGGTTCTCCGCGTAGCGGGCGGTGTCCGTATTAATAAAGGATACCTCCGAGCCAGTATCGATCAACGCCCGCATAGCGCGGTGTCGTATGCGGACGGAGATGTGTGGCCGCGGCTGGTACGTTACTCGGACGGTGGCGGGGTCCGGGTGGCGGCGGCTTCGCCCCCGGCCCGTGCGGCGTTTCCCGGCGTCGGGTGACAATCGCGGGTGAGGACGCCGTCCTTGCCGCATCGGGAACAGAACTTCTTGGCCGGCCGTTTGCAGTCCAACCGGGTGTGTCCGCGCTGTTTACAGCGCCAGCAGCACTCCTCCCGGTTATACGTCGTACTGGCAACGGACGGCGTAGTGGCCGGAGTCCTGCGCTCTGATTTTCGCTCGCGGTTTTGCTCTTCAATAGCTTCATATTCCGCGGCGCGTGCGTGCAGATCTCCCAGGCTGGTAATGTCATCCAGGCGGATGTAGTATTTATATCCGGGGCTCATATTATCATACAGCCGTTCGAGCTGGTCGTCCGCTGGATATCCTCCGGCTCGTCGCATGCTCGTAAGGAGCGCTGTTGCGTACTTGTGAAAAGGCTCTTCCGGTTTTTGAAACCGTCCCTGGATCTCTCGCGATAACTGTGCGCGGTACCGCCGGGGCAAGAACTGATTGCGGAAGTCTCTTTGAAAATCGTCCCAGGAGTCCCACACCGCTCGGCTATTCCGGTACCAGAGGAGTGTGTCTCCTCGCAGTAGCTCCGGCAACCCTAACAGGAGCTGGTCTTCGGAGTATCCGTATCCCTGGCGTAATTCCTCCACTCGTTCTAGGAACGCGAGTGGGTCTTTTCCGTCGAAGTGACATCCCCACTTCCGGATTTGATCCATGACCTTGGCCGGGTCGGGCGTAGTGGAGTCTATGCTCCGGCACTCGTCGTCCATCGTAGTTTTTCGGTCGTCTTCCCTTGCGGGGTATTCGTACTCCGGGTTAGCGATCACAAAATCACGGAGTCTGGCTCGGAGGGTGTCGAGTGTGCCGCTAGGGTCGATCCCTAGTTTCTCTAACTCGGCCGTTACCTCGGCCTTTGATAGCCGATTGATCCAACTCGTCATGGGCTAGGCGGAGAGAACGAACCAGTGTCTCACGGATCAGGTCCCTGTTCGGGCGCCATGTAACGTTCGCGTTTCCTCGCTCGGAATTCGCTCGCCAGGCCAGGGTGAGAAAACGTGGAGACACTGGTCAGTTTCACATAAAGCTATTTATTCACACTATTTACAGTACAGTTTGATGGAGGGCGTGAGTGTCAGTGTGTGTGTGTGTGTCGCTCCGCTGAGCCGCAGTGTACGTGTACCGGGTTGATGCGCGGTCGGACAGAGACGGACTCGCGGACAGGCGCGGAGGCACGGTTGCCTTGCGGATTCGCGGGCAAGTACGGAGGCACGGCTGCCTTGCGGATTCGCGGGTAGGCAGGTCGGTCAGGAGCTCAGTCGGGGGCGCCCAACTGAGCGGCCCGTACACCGGGAGCGCCCGGCTTGAAGACGGGAGCGCCCGTCTTCCGTACGGCGGAGGGGGTCGGGAGCGCCCGACCCAGAGGCAGGAAAGGGCAGGTAATGCCAACCGGGAGCACCCAGCTGGGGAGGCCCGTACCCTGGGAGCGCCCAGGTGAGAACGGGAGCACCCGTTCTCTGTACGGAGGAAGTCGTTGGGAGCACCCAACGTGGTGAAGCGGTCTCGGAGAGAGGTCGTGTCGGGAACAGGAGTCGGACAGGACTGGTGACTCGAGTCGGCTCGAGTCCCCTATTTATACCCCGAGTGCGGTCGGTGGGGGCTGTCCCTCCACTGGGGCTGCCCCACCGCTCGGTTGCCCCACCGCTTGGGCCCAGGAGCGCACGCTGAACATGTGCTTAGTGGCCGTCAGGGCCGTAGTGCTAGTGACGAATACGCGTATCGTCACAAGTTTTTGGTGACTTCTTCCTCATCTGTTGACTCGCCAGATGATGGTTCATGCATTTTCTTATTTTTATTTTTATTACACTAATCACAATCACTTTCTGAATAGAATTTACTAATAAACATTATCATTGACTAACTGTAAACAAATTTTTAGGTTATACGAGTAAAAGTAAAAGTAGAGGTTGGGGCGATGTGAATTGGGTTTGTGGTAATATTGTGGTAGGGATCTTGTCATATATTGAGTGCCAGTGCACGCAACTAAGTTTTTACTCCCGCTATTCTAGATGGCGCGCATGTAGTTTAACCAAGGCATAAAAATGAGACTTTCTGCCGTGGAACCGGGGCCGAAAGTACGTACTTTCGACCGAGGTAATAAGAAAATAATATCAAATGCCTCCCTGCTCCCACACAAACATATATTAGAAATCGCTCTATCCCCATCATCAATGAGATAAACTCAGTCTCTAGGTTTTCTTCTTCCTACCTAGACAAAGTCATTTGCAATAAACTCTCACGAACCAAAGTCTTTCTCCATAATAATCCTGACATTCTTCTTACTAGAGCCGACAAAGGAAACATAACTGTTGCCATGAACTCTTCCGATTACATAAATAAGATGAAACTATTACTTTCAGATACGGATACTTACACTAGAATAAAAAAAGATCCCATCCTCTCCCTTACGAGAAATACGAGAACATTGCTTACTAGATGGAAGAATTTGAAATACATCACCCCCGCTACTTATAAGTTTCTCTATGTTACCGATGGAGTACTTTCGAGAGCTTATGGACTTCCTAAGATTCACAAACAAAACCATCTGTTAAGAATAATAGTTTCGTCAATTGATGGATCTTTACATAACTTAGCCAGATTTTTACACAACATATAATTTCTTCTAGTATTCCTAAAACCAGTAGCCACATAAAAAACAGTTTTCAACTTGTTAATTGTTTGAACGGTTCATTTTTGGATGACAATTATTTTTTTGTTTCCCTTGACGTGATTTCACTATTTACCAACGTCCCTACTGATCTAGCAATAGACAGTATTTGCAACAGATGGGAACATATTTCAAAAAATTGCGATATTCCTAAGGATGAATTTGTTCTCGCGGTACGACTTATTCGATCTGGATTCTACGTTCTTCAGATTTCACAATAATATTTATAAACAGAATTTTGGTTCTCTTATGGGCTCTCTCCTTTGTCTCATCCCGATCTTGCCGACATAGTTTTACAGGATATTGAGACGAGGGCTATTAGAATTCTTAGCTTCTCCCTACCGTTCTTTTATAGATACGTGGATGACATCGCGATGGCCATTCCTTCCGATATGGCTGATCTTACTTTACAAACTTTCAACTCTTTCCATCCACGTTTGCAGTTTACCATAGAGGTCGGTAACAGCAAACTCAATTTTTTAGATACCACCATTATCAACAACAATATGGTCTTATCGAATTTGATTGGTATCATAAGCCCACCTTTTCGGGGGCGTTATTTGAACTTTAATTCTTGTCACCCCTCGTCTCAAAAGCGTGGTACCATTATGGGCCTTATCGACCAAGCCTTTTTGCTTTCTCATCCAAGGTTTCACGAAAAAAAATCTGAGATTTATTGTTGGCATCTTTTTGAACAATGATTAACCTCTTGATCTCATTTTCAACACAATGCATGAACGTCTAAAAAGTCTCTTTTTCAAACAAACAAAAAAGCAAATTTCGAATGATACTGGTAGACGACGCCGTTTTTAAAAAATGGTTTACCGTTCCGTATTTTCCATCACTTTCTATCAAATTTAAAAATATTGTCAGGCAATCAGACACTCATTTATCATACTACAGTATTAATAAATTAAACAAATTTATCAAAGTTCAGAAGGATTCCCTTCCGCGTTTCTCAACGAATAATGTGGTCTACAGGATTTGTTGCCGGGATTGTGACGCATCATACGTGGGACAAACTGGTAGACAATTAAGAACCAGAATATCCGAACATCGTCTCCACATCAATAGAAATAGTTCCTCCCACTCTGTGATTACTGATCATAGAACTCAAAATAATCACGTTTTTAATTGGGATAACGTTGAGATCTTGGATGACGAAAGATTTTATCATAAGCGACTCGTTTCGGAGGTTCTATACATTAGCCAACAACGCCTCGGTTTAAACCTCCAATCGGATACCGATTTTCTGCACCACGCTTATTTGCCTATCGTAAGCAATATTTAGCCTTCGGTTTCCTTCCTTGGCCGATTACATTGTTTACGATAACGGCTCCGATCTACATACGTTGCGACCTTCTTTTCATTTTGATTCTAACTTTACGTTGACTGCAATGTTCTTATTTTATCTCCGAGAGGTGCTACTCTCCGGTTTTATATTGTATTGCTACGACTTTCTTATTTTGTACTAGTCTCGACTACTGCTGAGCTTAAGGTGGAGCTTTCTCCTTTTCCCTTTCTGTAACGATAAACTTATAGTTTTTTCGATTTTAGTGGAATGTCCAACGCAACCGGATTTATTTGCTCGCTTGCCATGACATCTCTCCAGGAAGGGAGTTTGCTGCTTCGATCTCCGCAGGAATAGTTTCATTTTATTAATAAACGCTGAAGATGGCTCGAATGAGGAGCCGAAACGTTCGTCATATGTAAATACACGCCTAAACTTTATTGCGCTCCACGTCCCGCGCTGACTCGCATCGCCGTTTTTAATGTTGACATTTTCACGAGTCTCAATACACTATTTATTATCTAATAGATGTACAAAATATCTATATCTCTTAAATAACGACACATAATAGTAAGACCAACTCGTAAGTTTTCGGTTGAGGGCAAATAAGCAGGTCCCCGGCAAAGCAAAATCGTCACATTTACGGGTCTTCGGTCACTCCGGCTCTTCTTTTAGATCTAAAGAAATAATATTGCAATGCAATATTTTTGAGATCTGGTTTTAACTTTTATGTGTTGTATGGGGTTCTATTTGTATATAATGGATATGTAGAACATGGAATGGATATTTACGGAGACACAGGTATCTAATGAATATCCACTGAACATGCAATAGTTATCTACATAAATATCCACTGGATATGGTATGAATATCAAATGGATATTTCTGATTTTGTATTGATGTCCATGTCTCGGACATTTGGATATCTATGAGATCTAATAAATATCTCGTAGATATCATGGATATACATTGAAGATATCTAATATATACGTCTTTATTTCAGCTATACGCCAAGAAAGGACTTGGTTTACAATTATTCTTACTTAAAGCACACATCCATCCACACATCATCCATCTTTCTTCTTTACATACCCGCCGCTATACATTGTTTTTTTTTTACAGCCGCTCTAAAGTTGTTTCCATTATTATCCCTACTCACGCTTCTTCCTAATTTATCTCTTCCTTTTTTTTCTTTTCTTTTATCCCATCTTTTTTATAGTATTCATCTCTCCTTTTCCATAATCTAAATATTTAACACCTTTCCTTTTTCCATTCTAAATTTGTCATCGCATATGTTCACTAATATCTCATTGTTATTCCTACCTAGATTCTCAAACCACTTATTACTTGTGATATTGCACTCGCTTATATAATGCTCTAAGTTGTCCTTTACATGTCTTGCAGAATCTACACTTCGTATCTTCTTCGTCCAGCCAATATTTATTTGTGTCCTCTAAATTGCCGCACCTTAATTTTATCATCGCTCTAATCTCATCTCCTGTTTTTACTTCATCCAAGTTTGCTTTTAATAAATAACTGGGTGTTTTGTTTCTTGCCTCTATCTCTTTGTAGCTTGTATTATACCTTGTCTCTGCTATTTTACTGTTTATTATTTGCCCTTAAATGTCCTGTTCCCTTATTCTTATTGAAGATATCTAATAGTTGATATCTATTATAGATATTATGTTCTGTGTGGGATGTCATCTCAGAACAATGTACGTGTATGTTTTTCATATGCAGATTATAGCCACGTATTTCAATTGATAAATGTTGCAGTTGATAATGCAAATAGTTGCACACATGTTTTTTAGAGCATATGCTCCCAAAAAAAGTCTTATAGAAGTTAAAAATTTTTGAAAATCGCTTTCTATAAAATCTTAAAGATGTCTAAAATATTTTCTAGACATGCTTGTTATGTCTGGATAATCATAAAGAAATGGTTTTCAGAATACTTTTTCAAATCTCGCTGTAAAATTGATAAACTTTATCATTGTTTGTAAAATAATTTTACATTGCTTGAAAAATTACCTACAAAAGTACATTATTTCTACATATGTTACACTAACCAATTTTAAAAATAAACTCAAGAAAATAAAAAATAAAATTAAAAGAAAATGTATTTATTATTTTTCTTAATTTATTAACGGTAGAATTTATAGATCTATTATAGCTGCACGAACCAGATTTCTCTATTCCTTTTGTTGGCTAATAAAGCACGCATTGTTTAGTATCATGAAATTGACGTGAGATGACGCCTCTGGTACTACATCGCGATTCTCGCCGGCCGTTTGCTATGGCGGTGCTGCTACATCTCTTCAGTCCATGCCGATCGCGCAACAGGTGTTAAGGTTCGTCTACACGACAAGGCGTAAGACGTCGTAAAAGCGCAGGCGCAAAAGAATTGTTTCCGATCGTAGCGGCGCGGCGCAGTGGCGCAGGAGAAATAAATTATTTTTATTTCCAACGTCTGCGTCCACGTTACGCCGACTGTTTTCTAGGTTAAATTAACGGCTTGGGTCGCTCACGTCATCATCGCCGGCTTACCTCTATATAGTGTGAACCGTGTGAACGTTGAACATGGATGAAGAAAGTTATTATTATAATGAGGACAAAGGTAACGAAGGAATAGGGAATAATGTGTCAGAAGAACGTGCGATATATATCCGTACGTTCATTCACTTTGTGCGCCCCAATACACAACTGTACGTGAAAAAAAGCAAGGGCTAGCAAGTGCCAAGAAAAATCCAACACTTGGGCAAGTATAGGGGCAGCGATGACCCCAGGACCCCTATTCTGTAACTCGTAACGACAGTGTCGATATCGTTACGTTGTCGTTGCGCAGGTATACTATATGGAAATAAAGCTGCGCAACGACGATATAACGATACCGACACTGTCGTTAGAGTTACAGAATAGGGGTCCAGCACACGGTCGTATACACAGGTCTGGCAACTCCGGTGGTGGGGGGTGACTCACTTATTGAATCTAGTCGGGCTACTATATCGCAACAACAGCGGCGGCCAGACAATGAATTACAAAACGCGCCAAATTTAAGTACGGTTATAACGAGACAAATAAAGAATGCGATGCTGACTAGCGGGTAATAAATTCGTTGTACATGCAGGCGAGCACGATAAATATGACCGAGTCTTATTATACCGTGATTTTAAGTAACGTTTAGTCGAGTGTCTTTAGCTATGGCATGAGATATTTTGATGATATTGATGTTCGATTCTGGATGAATCATTCACCAATAAATCATTGATACAATTTTAACATTATTCACTCATGAATAATGTTTAAATTGTATCAGATTAAAAAAAACACACATTTCAGGTTTACATAGTAAAAAAAAGTACAATATAACATTATTATATATAGAGCAGTTTATTCATTCGTCAATTTTGACAGCTTTTTTTACAACAAATTTTTTGCTTAATTTTAAGTTTTGTTGATGAGCGTGTGTTGCCTCATCCTTAACCGAATGTAATAAACCAATGCGAAAGATAGTATGTCAGAAGCGTGATCTTTGCACGGAAACGTAAAATCATACGTTGTAATAACGTCATCAAATGTTAACTTAAAAACATCCACATGATATGCATATTTTGCGAAGCATGCTTCTACGTGACGGATAAGATTAAAAAATCTAGGATTGGCGTGAATCAAGCCACCACAAGTTTTTATATCAATCAGTTTCGTTGACGCGTTCGGTACTGAAGCTCGACTGCAGGAATTAATTTTCACAGCTTTTATACAGGTGTCACACGAGTTATAAATTTTTAGAACCTACTTGCACAAATATCTTACGCCTTTCATTGTTATATTTTTTCCGCATTGCCATTACTTTATGTTTCTCGACTGGGTTTGAAGTGCTCCGAATGCGAAGCAGCGTTTTGCGCTTATTAAACCTCACTTCCTTTTGTAACTGCAGTTTTCTTAGATAACTGCAATTATGACACCTCTTCTTTTTTGTGATTAGAGAACATTTTAGAGCAAGGCGAAGGAAAGGTCGGTGATGATGCAAATGCCGAGGGAGATGGCTAGCCACAGCAGCAATAGCGTCGTTATAGGTTACGTCGTCATTATGACGGTTATTACTGTGAAGGACGGCGTTCCGGGCCCAATTCAGCGTAGGAAGGAGATAATGCTGGCAAAGGTGGTGAGCAAGTAGTTGAGAAACTGTTGGATAAACGACGTAGGCACTCAGATTAGATTTTTCAAAATTATTAGCTCAGCGGCTATACACGTAACACGACCGTACATTGAACCACTGAACATATGATATAACGGCGGCCACGGTCGAGGTACGACCGTGATGGCGGCTGTATACTAGATAGTAGCGACACGTGGTGGCGATATCATAAATTAAAAAACCTGCTTCAATAAGTGTGCTACCCCCACCACTAAAATTCGGCCCGAGTTGCCAGACCTGTGTATACGACCGTGCCCCAGCACTCACTAGTAAGTAAATTTGAGTACAAAATTAAAATAAATATGAAAAATAATATATTTTTAAACATTATTTTATTTTTATATTTTTAAAGTACTAGTAAAAATTTTTAATTTTTAAAATATAAAATTAATTAAATTTTTTATTAAAATAATATTTAAAATAATTATTTTAATGTAAATTAATTATATATAAACAATTATATGGTTTGACTTTATTCTGTTTTTAGGTTTGCAAGCAGAAAAACTTTTTTATCGTCTCCGTGAAAAGTTTGGAAAGGAAAAAAAAAGGTCACAATGTTACTGCCAAGATCAGGAGCAGGGGCTGACACGCCTACCTACCAGTCTACTTGGATCTTTTACAATGACCTTCTATTTCTTGCGGATCAAATCTTTCTTTCTACACATTGATTGAATGTATTTTTAACGATAATTAAGTTGAACGGATTAATTTATAGCGGATTATTTTCTGAAATTTTTGTAAAAGATTGTGTCCACGACAGTTTAAAATGCAATAATTCAGAAACTTATGTTTACATTAACTTTTTTTATTTTAGATACATTTCAAAGATTTGTTATAATTAAAATTGGAATATAAATGTAATCAAAAAAGATTTTGTGGAAATATAAACTCGTAAAGTATCAACCAAATTATTCTTAAGTAATAATTCACAGACTAATGATTCAAAATTTAATAATTTATAATTTTGCAAGATATTACAATTTTTTTCGGAGTCACAATGTGGATAGAGCCTTTTCCTGCTTATTCATTCAATTTCTTGGGTAGTTAGATTATCCCACTGAGTGGACATCCAACTACCCTCGTGTTCCTGTGTAGACGAGCATGGCGCAGATATCTTGCGACTACGCTCGAGTTTGTATTCGTATGTATTTGACCGGAAATGAATATCCGGGAAAGAATCTACCATATGAAATCGTTTGTATTTCGTACAAAGACTTTTGAAGTGCAATTGAAAATGTTTGTGAGTCATTTGTTTAATTGTAATTAATTAATTATTTTTACACCATGCATTTAGCCAAAATAGATAAATTAATAAAAGTTTTTATACGGGATCGTTTGTATTTTGTATGAAGAGTTATGAAGTGTGATTAAAAAGGTTTGTGAAAATCACCCAGATAATTTTAATTAAATATTTATAAACTCGATAATTAGCCGAAATATAGATTTTTAGTTATTTATGTTAAAAGAAGAAGGCGCTAGTGTTCCCGAAGGTCCGTCTGCAATCAGAATTAATATAAACGTTTTAAAAATTATTTTATAGTGAAATAAATAAATATACAGACTAATAAGCCTGTAATTATAAGCGATAGTTGCTAATTAAGTTTGTGACTAATATTCTGTCTTGCAGAGGACCTCCGTAACGAGATCAAAGATGTACCAGCTGTGCAGGGTAAAGAGGTTATCTCAAACGCCCTGCTACAGCCCAATTGAGCGACTCAAATGTCATTACCGCTGAGAAGTACTTCTTGCCATTTGAATCAGCATATCAGAGCTAGTCACTACGGATTGTGGTGACACTGCACTGGACTGCCTGCAGAATAAGTTAATCGCATATAGCCATCTCACTGGCAATGTGCCTGATTCAACGGAGCCTAACAAGCTGCTGACTGTGCGCATTGTCGAGACAATCTGCGGTTGCTTCACCGGTCCACAGACCGATGAGGGTGTGCAGCTGCAGATTATTAAAGCTCTGCTGACTGTAATGACAAGCCAGCGGAGGTGTGGAAGTACACGAGAGTACGGTACTGTTAAACAATTCGTACTGTTTACAACGTTTACTTGGCGTCGCGCAACCTGGTGAATCAAACAACAGCCCGTGCGACTCTCACGCAGATGATTAACGTGATCTTCGCGCGAATGAAGACTCAGGCGGAGGAAGAGATCGTGAGGCTTGATGGGGAACGGCGAAACTGAAGCCAAGGTTAGTCCAGAGAATGCTCCTAGTAATGATAACATTGATTCTCAAACAATTGTCAAGAGTATTCTTGATGATGTAGTAAAATCCGTGGTGCCATTGGAAGAGGAAGTCAGTTTGGAGAACGGTAGTCCGGAGAACAACGGTGACGAGGCAGCCGCTGAGAATGACAACATGGTAACTGCAAAATTCACCCATGTGCTGCAAAATGATGCAGTCCTGGTGTTTCGCGCTCTCTGCAAGCTCTCTATGAAACCGCTGCCGGACGGCACTCCCGATCCAATATCGCACGAGCTCTGTTCCAAGATCTTGTCGCTTCAGTTACTTCTGGGAATCTTGCAGAATGCCGGTCCAATATTGCGCTCTAACGAGATGTTTGTTATCGCCATTAAACAGTACTTGTGTGTCGTGCTGTCGAAGAATGGCGTGTCTTTGGTGCCAGAAGTGTTCGAGCTGTCGTTAGCGCTGTTCCTGGCGCTGCTCGCCCGTTTCAAGATGCACCTTAAGATGCAGATTGAGGTGTTCTTTAAGGAGATCTTTATGAACATCCTCGAGACCTGTAGCAGCTCTTTTGAGCACAAGTGGATGGTCATACATGCGCTTACGAGGATCTGTGCGGATGCCCAGAGCGTCGTCGACATCTACGTTAACTACGATTGCGATCTCAGCAGCGAATCTCTTCGAGAAGCTCGTTAATGATCTCTCTAAGATTGCTCAAGGTTGTCAAGTTCTGGAGCTAGGTGCATCGCCAAATCAGGTGCGTTATAAGAAAGAGGATGACAGGATAGGTATATTATTTGGAACAGAGAATGTTCTTCGAAACAAGCAATATAAAGTTTTGTTTGTAATATTAGTGTCTTGCTCTTTCAGGAGAAATCCATGCGCATTCGTGGTCTCGAGTGCCTCGTGTCTATTCTGAAATGCATGGTGGAGTGGAGTCGGGATCTTTACGTAAATCCCAGCGTGCCAGCGGATCAGCAACCATTGTCACATCCATCGGATACGATGCCGGAGACCCCGCTACCGCGTTACGGCAGCGCTGGCAGCCTCTCGTCGGCCAATTCCAGTCTCCAGTCTGACTGGCAACAAGGAGGTGCCGGACTCGCCGGAGCAGTATGAAGTACAGAAACAAAAGGAGGTATGGGAGGCCGGTATCGAGATCTTTAGTTGGAAGCCCGGCAAGGGTATGCAGTACTTGCAGGAGCAAGGACTGCTCGGTACTTCGCCGGAGGACGTGGCCAGGTGGCTGCACCACAATGCGCTCTATCTAAATGAAGATGGAGATGTATATAGGGACCAGCTTTTTCACGGTCACATCAAAAAGTTGGCAAAGGTCGTAACTCATCCAAATCACAGAGACCTACACATTTTAAAAGTTCATCATTACGAATGCCACTGGTCATGGGCGCAGGCTGAATTGGCTGTGATATCGGCGTATAAGACTCCTAGGGATAAGTTGCAGTGTGTATTTCGTTGCGCGACTACCATCATGAATCTCCTCTCCATGGCGTCGAAAAGAGGCATACCTGCTGCCGACGATCTGACTCCTGTGCTGGTCTATGTCATAATCAAGGTATGCGATTGAAAAGAGAATTGTGATTTTAGCAAGAAGAGTGATTGTTAACGTGTGCTTAATTTCAGACTAATCCGCCATCGTTGTATCGACTGTTCAATATGTAGACAGCTTTTACGGGAATCGATTGGAGGGAGAGGAACAACATTGGTGGACGCAGTTCTGCGCCGCGATCGAGTTAAGACAATGGATTAACAGTTTCTCAAGAGTATCACGATAAATAAGATTAGATTCGATGCTGGTGATAATGTAGAAATGTATCATAATCATAATTTGACGATTTCATAAAAAAGAAGACCAATATCTTTGTGTAAAGCTAGCTGAACAGTTTTATGCTTTCAGTATCTTAATTAAAATTCTTAAATAGCCTCTTAAATAGTCTAACTGTTAGTTCTTTCGCACGTTATTATGTAACATTAGCAAAGACTGAATCAGATTATACGTAAAGTGTGGCTTTATCTTTATTTGTAACTTTATTGTACAATTTCACAGGACATCGAAAAAAAAGAAACGTTTAGATATTCTATAATTTATGTGTAAACAATAAAGAACTTATAGAGATTGCAGATAACCATTTTAGCAGGATAAACTGTGTTGGCGTACTCTTTCTACATGCGTACCTTCCCCAAGAGCCGAGACTCAAACCAGATCCGTGAAAAATATCGCCACTTTCGTAGAGTTTTTGTACAGTTTTACTCTAGGAATATAGAAAAAGAAAGACTTCGGAGATTTTTATCTGAATCGATCGACATAAAGAGAGAGCATAGTAAAGAAGCTAGCTTTCGAGAATTTGAACGCATAATACTTTGTTATAATACTATGAGCGAATTAGTTTACGTCACTCTCTGTCAAGTTTTAATATTAAATTACTAATAATATATCGATATCGGTAGTTTAATAATAATAATACATTAAAAAACGCTCAATTTAAAAGTAGGGCAATCCTAATAAACGACTGTAAAAAAAATTCAAGGTGGAACGCAATGGACAATTCGGTTGCTCTGACATGCTAACTTAAATGGCAAGAAGTACTTCTCAGCAGTAATGACATTTAAGTCTCTTTTAATTGGGTGGGCGTTTGAGATAACCTGCTTTTTACCCTGGTACATCTTTACAAACTTAATTAGCAACTATCGCTTATAGCTACAGACTTATTAGCCTGTATATTTATTTATTTCAGTATAAAATAATTTTTAAAACGTTCATATTAATTCTGATTGCAGACGGACCTTCGGGAACAGTAGCGCCTTCTTTTTTTAACATAAATAACTAAAAATCTATATTTCGGCTAATTACCGAGTTTATAAATATTTAATTAAAATTATCTGGGTGACTCTTACAAACCTTTTTAATCACACTTCATAACTCTTCATACAAAATACAAACGATTCCGTATAAAAACTTTTATTAATTTATCTATTTCGGCTAAATGCATGGTGTAAAAATAATTAATTAATTACAATTAAACGAATGACTCACAAACCTTTTCAATTGCACTTCAAAAGTCTTCATACGAAATACAAACAATTTCATATGGTAGATTCTTTCCCGGACATTCATTTCCGGTCAAATACATACGAATATCCCTGTCTCTTAATTTTTGGTTAAAGTCGCAAGCAAAAGCTTATCGAGTTCTTTTTTATCAGATTATGAGACTTATGTGTCGTTCGTCTCGTCGGTGCGAACTGTGTTGAGGTTAAGAGAGAGAGACGAAACAGTGAGTGTTCGTAAAAAACAAGCGTACTTGTTTCCGTGGTTATCTGAAGAAACCATGGCAGAAGAAAGTTTCAGTCGAGAAATTCGAGTGACGAAGTTTTCAAAGGCATCATACAACCGTTGAAAGATTGAGATTCGGGATGCGTTAGAAAGTCACCGAATATGGGAAATCGCCAATGGAATTGCAGACAAACCACGAGAGATAAGAGATGCGAGTGACACCACAACGAATAGGAAAGAAATAGAAGAATGAAAAGCGAAAGATAGCAAAGCTCGTTTGATCATTTAGTCAACGCTAGATGATACGACATTTGATCAAGTATATGATTGTGAATCGTCAACGGACATTTTAAAAAGAATTAAAGCTATTAATGAACCGAAAACATTAAATGTTCTTTTGGAATTACTGCGTGAATTTTTTAGTTACTCATGGAAACCGGATAGTACGGTCGGTACGTTCGTAGCAGGGCTTAAAGTTATCGCTCGTCGAATCGAAGCGTTAGAATCTGACAACTTTGGAAGAAATTTCAATGAAAACCTTATGATGGCAAAAATCCTTGGCTGTCTACTAAAAGAATTTGATAATTTTGTCACAAGCTGGTCACTTTTATCAGAATATATATATATCACTGGAATCTTTTCTGAAAAAGCTCACGAATGTGGAAAGAAGCATTACTGAGCGTTCAATTGACACATCGCATGAAGTTTTTAAGGCTCAATCAAAACCAGGAAGTAATCAAGCAAAGAGGACGATAAACAAGAGATTTGAAGGAAAATGTCACAAGTGTGGCAAAAAAGGACACTTGCAAAAAGATTGTTGGTCGAAGTTGGAGAAATCGGCGTCATCTGAAGAAAAGAAGACAAATGAGAAATCAAAGGATCAAAAAGAAGAAACTGGTCTGTCAACATCGTCAGCCTTCAAGATAAACGAAGAAAATAAAATTCTTGCAGATTCGGGAGCAAGCGTTCATTTGACAGGAAACATGGAATGGTTTTCGTCGTTACGTAAGCTCAATACACCGCTGATATTAAATGTCGCAAATGGTAAATCTTTACAGGCAACCCATATAGGCAACATCGTTGTTGAAAAATCAAATGATGGCAAGAGATGGGAGAAACGTACATGGGAAAATGTGTATTATGCGAAAGAGATGGGCGCTGCATCCTTATTTTTGATAACGTTCATGGAAATAAATAAAAGATATAGTTTATATCACGGAAATGGAATCATGCGATTAAGTAAGGGGCGACAAACCATGATAGGTGGAGAAAGGATTGGAAATCAATACATTCCTTATATTTGAGTCAAGCCACCATTGATTTCTGCAAATGTAGCTCGGTCAGTTGGATTATGGCATCAACGATTGGGACACGTAAGTGATACAGTAATACGAGCAATGTATAAAAATGATTCAACAGAAGGTCTTGAAGTAACTTTTTCAGATAAGAACGATTGTGAATCGTGTCATTATGGTAAGCAAACAATAAGTCGATATCCCAATCGAGAAAAGCGAGATTGTTTGCCTGGCCAACGATTTCATTCTGACGTGTGCCATATCGGAGTGGTGTCATGGAATAAATGGAGATATTTCCTCACCGACGAAGCATCTGGATATCGCCGAGTTTTCTTCATAAAGACGAAGGATGAGGTGTCAAGTATATTAAAGCAGTTCTTCATCGACGCGGAGAAAAAAATAGGAAAAAAGGCAATTTCTCTGAGGACGGACAATGGAACAGAGTACGTCAATGAAAACGTAAGAGAAGTTCTTAAATCAATGGGCATTATTCATGAACTGTCACCACCAAATGTCAAACAATGTAATGGAATGGCAGAACGGAAAAATAGAACTTTATGTGATACTGCTCGATCCATGCTGTTTAATACCAATTTATCAAGAACGGATTGTCATCTATTCTGGACGGAAGCTATTGGCACGGCAGCATATCTTCGAGTTCCGAATCGAGGAATATTGAACACAACGCCATATAGCGAATGGTATGGTAGAAAGCCTGATGTTTCTCATTTAAGAGTCTTTGGTGCAAAGGCTTTTGTATATATTCCAAATACGATGAGACGGAAAATGGATCCGAAGTCAAGAAAAGCAATCTTTGTCGGATACGATCGTTTAACCAATAAAATATATCGAGTTTTTGATCCTGTCAAAAAGATTGTAGAAAGAGTCTCTGATGTCGTGGTTCAGGACGAAATGGACAGGGATCAAGTTTTATTTCTCATATCAGCTGATGAACTAGAGGAGGTATATGAAGAACGTCAATTGCAGAAAAGAATGAAGATGAAGCAAACTTGGATGATGATTCGGAGCAGAAAATAGACAACGCCGATGAAGAAACAGGATCAAGAGAGAAAAAGAAAGGACGACCAGTAGGTTCGAAAAATTTCCAGAAACCAGTACCTGCGACGGATAGAGAACTAAGAAGTAAATCAAATAAATCAGCATACATAGCTGCAATGAAAGTATCAATGGATCCAGTCTTGTATAAAAATGCAATAAGTAGAGAAGATGCACATCTTTGGAAGAAGGCCATGGATGAAGAGATGTCGTCATTAAGCAAGAATCAAGCATGGGAATTGGAAGAATTGCCGAAGGATTGGTCTGCGGTCTCATGTAAATGGGTTTTCAAATCCAAATTGAAACCTAATGGAGTTGTTGAGCGCTACAAAGCAAGGTTAGTTGCTCGAGGTTTTAACCAAACGAAAGGAGTTGACTATTTTGAAACATTCTCTCCTGTAGTGCATTACGAGTCCGTAAGAACCGTTTTAGCAATAGCAGCTAAATTTGATATGGATATCGTACAATTCGATATTAAAACGGCATTCCTCAACGGTCCACTTGAAGAAAGCATCTACATGCATCAATTAGAGGGGTATGAAGATGGAACGAATCGAGTTTGTCGTCTGAAGATAAGCCTGTATGGACTTAAACAGGCATCTAGAAACTGAAATGACACTTTCAATGATTTTGCGGCAGAATATGGTTTAATACGGTCGAATTCAGATCTATGCATTTTTATGAAAAATGAAGATACAGATGAATGGATGATTCTATGTCTGTTTGTTGATGATAGACTGATAGCCTGTAAAAAGAAAAAATCACTGGAGTTTTTCATTTCCGCGTTAAAAAAGAAATTTGAAATTACTTGTGGTGAGCCATCTTGTTACGTTGGCATGGAGATTAAGCGGGATAGAAAAATGAAAACTATCAGCATTAATCAACAAGGGTACATATCTCGAATGTTACGTTGTTTTGGCATGGAAGATTGCAAAACGGTGTCATCACCAGTGAATAGTTCAATCAATCTGTCAGAGCTGAAAGAAGAAGAAGCCGTCACTGAGAAGAGATACCCCTATCGAGAAGCAATTGGATGTCTAAACTATATTGCTCAAATATCAAGACCGGATATTGCTTATATAATAGGCAAACTTGCTCGATTTGCGAACAACCCATCAGATACACATTGAAGAGCAACTAAGCAAGTTATGAGGTATTTAAAAGAAACAATTAACCTCTCATTATGTTATAACGGAAAAACGCAAGATAAGTTAATAGGATATTGCGATTCCGATTATGCTGGAGATCCAGTGGCGAGGAAGTCGACTTCTGGATACATTTTTATGCAGTATGGTGGACCGATAGCATGGTCATCAAGCTTACAGAGGGTCACGGCGCTCTCATCATCAGAGGCTGAATACATGTCTATGGCAGAAGCGTTAAAAGAAATCCTTAGGCTTGCGGTCACTTTTGAAATCCTTTGGCCAGGAGCAAGAGAAGGAGACAGAGCTGAAGGTAGACAATCAAGCAGCAATAGCCTTATCAAAGAACCCAGAGTTTCACAAGAGGAGTAAACATATAGGAGTACGTTTTTACCGTGTCAAACAAGAGCAAGAGGCTGGAAACGTAATAGTCACCTACATACCTACGGATGAGCAGGCAGCTGACCTGTTAACAAAAGGATTACCATGGGCGAAGATCTTAGGTCACTTAAAGACTTTAAGGATGACGTCATGAACAAGAGGAGGTGTTGAAATTGACATGTTCAAGACGCTTAGTTATTGGTTGGACTCAGATTAAAGTACGTTTTTATGCACTTTTATTTTTCTTCTGATTGGTAGACCTGAGCATACGAGCGTGCGGGCAGATCCCTGTCTCTTAGTTTTTGGTTAAAGTCGCAAACAAATAAGCCTATCGAGTTCTTTTCCATCAATAATTTATTACAAACTTACCAGTTCCTCTATTCATTTTATTGTAATTTATTACAATTTTTACCAGTTTTTCCATCATAAAATGGATTTTTTAGTTTATTTTAAATATATTTTAGATATATTTTAATATTCTAGATATTGCGGTGATTCTATTTATAAGAGTATTTTACCTTACCCGAACTTCCTCTACAGGAAAACGTTACATCACAAACCCCAAGTTACGTATACGACATACGACATACGACTGAGAAAATAAGAACGTGAGAAGCACTGCGTAGTATCTATACTTACGAATTAAGCTACAATACAATAGCATTTCTAGCAGCTGAAATTAGAAGCTGATGATAACCCTCTATTCTGGGAAGGGGAAGACAACCCAGGTAGCAAGATGACGTCTAAAGACGTCTTAATGACGTTAGAGATGCCATTAAGGCGGAATTAATATTTACGTCATTTGACGTCATTCTGCTACCAGGGAACCAACCCTGTCGCGATCTCCTCTATGTTCATTAACTTAAATTATAATTTTAATAATAATATTATATTATTATAGAAAATATTAGAATTATTATATAAATAAGATATTGTTTTTGGCTTCCGGTTCCGGTGCGTAGATAGCAACAGGTGTGCATGTGGCAGAGAGAAAGATCGAGGTAGAAATAAGTGTTGGAGAGAGCTAGAGAGGTCAAGAGCGGCGGAACAGGGAGGCAAGGAGATGCGAGAAGGCGGAGGCGAAAGAGTTAAGAAGGAGAGGAGGCAGTAAAAAAGAAAAAAGTAAGGAAAGTGACGGGTGAGAAGTGACCGGGCGGCATAAAATACAGATAGTATAGAGGGGCGACTGACAGGAAGGCGGTGCGCGAAAGCGGGCATAGGCTAGTGCGGATATAGAGGGGATAAATACTATAAGTGCTTTAAGCCATAAAAAAGATAACGAGTAGAAGGAAAAGGCAAAAGGAAAAGCGGCGGATGGAGGCAGAGAAGGAAATAGAAATAGAGAGTGATCAGCAGGGAAAGAAAGGAAAGAAGAGGGAAGACAAAGGGGAGAAGAAAGCAAGAGGCAGGCCTACAAAGGTGGAGGAGCTTGCTAAACAAAGAGGAAGGGCAGACAGCCTAGGATCGGTCAAAGATCTCATTCTAAAAAGGAAAAGAAAAGAGTTAGAAGAAGAAGCGGCTAGAGCAGCAGAAAATTCTCGATAAATTTAACGAAACGAGAAGGACCAACAGATCACCACCAGCGAAGATAAAAAAAAGAGAAGAGGGTAAAGGAAACATGGCGACAGAAGATCTGTTAAAAGAGATGATGATGAGGAAAATGGAAGAACAAGAAAAAGAAAAGAAAAAAAGATAAGGAAAAAATAAAAAACAAAATTAAGGGAGTAATGGAGGAATTGAAGAGAAGGGAGGAAATATGGGAAAAGCAGAGAAAGGCGCTAGAAGAAAAGGTAAAGATGATGGAGGAGAAGATAGAAAAATTAGAGATGAAGGGCGCAGAGGAGAATGAAGGCAGGGAGTTAATAGGAAAAATGAAAAAAATAGAAAGAAGTATGGAGATGACGGAAAGAAGATAAAGAAAAAATAACATAATCGTAAAGGAGGAGAAAGTAGGAAACGACAAGGAGAGAAAAAAATTTTTTGAAAAGTTGATGGAAGAACTAAATATTACAAAAGGAATCATAGAAGAAATACAAGAAATAGGATACGAGGACTACAAAATAAAACTGTTGAAATGCAAAAACTGGGAAGCTAAAAGAGACATTATAAAGAAAAAGAAGGAACTAGGAAGGAAATATGGAAACTTTCTGGATGATGATCTCACCAAACAGAAAAGACAGATACAAACAAAGATAATAAAGATAGCAAGGAAGAAGAGAGAGAAAGGAAAAAGAGTTACAATTGGTTATCAAAAGAGATGGGAGGACAACAAAGAATGGAGATGGAACGAGAGCAAAGGCACATTAGAGGAGAAGGAAAACTTTCATAGGTCACAACGAAGAGAATAAGGACAAAGAACGCGGGGAGGAAGGGGAAAGTGCAAGGGAGGAGGGAAAAAAAGCGGCAGGAAGAAAATATAGAGAGAAGGAGGACAAAGATATAGAAGGAGAGGAGGGAGAAGAAAGGGTGAGGGAGGAGACGAAAGTGGTATCTGGACCGTAGCGGGTATAACAAATAAAGATAGAGACTTTTGGAATGGGGTAAAGAAGTGGGATGTGATTATTATGATGGAGACATGGATGGATAATAAAGGATGGGAGAAGATGAAAAAAATATTACCAAAGGAATTTAGTTGGAGAATACAGACAGCAAACAGGAGGAATAAGAAAGGTAGAGCTTGCGGAGGAATGCTAGTAGGAATAAGAAAAGGGTTAGAAGAAATAAAGGAGGGAAGAGGAAGAGAAAAGAAGGAAAACAGAGTCAAAGTCAAACTAAAATTAAGAGAGGAATTATGGAAAATAATAGGAATATATGTAAACAAAGACATTGATAAAAAGTTAGAAAGCTTGAATAATTGTATAGAGGAGGGAAAAACAGGAGTAAGGACCATAATAGGTGGCGACTTTAATGCGAGAACGGGAGAGGAGGGAGGGTGGAAAGAGGAAGTTGAAGGAAGTGGGAAAGAAAGAGGGAAAAAATCTAAAGACAAGAAAAAGGTGAACAAGGATGGTAGGACACTACTAGAATTTATAGAGGAAAGAGGATTGATGATCTTAAATGGTGGTACAAAGGGAGACGAAGAAGGAGAATACACATACACGGGAGGAAAAGGTGAAACAGTTATAGACTATATTATAGGTGATGAAGATAGCAGAGGAAAAATAGAAAGACTAGAAATAGGGGATAGAGTAGAATCAGACCATCGCCCGCTAATAGTGTGGATAAGAGGCGGAGCGAAAAGAACGCAGAGAAGAAAAAAGATGGAAAAGATAAGAAAAAGAGGTACATGGAGCGAAGAAAGAAGAAAACAATTTGTTGAGAGGCTAGGAAAGATAGAAGGTAACAGAGAGTTGCAGGAGGAGATCGAGGAAGAGGTGTCGAAGATAAGAGGAATATTAGAGAAGAATGAAAAGGGGGAGGGCCGGGGAGCTAATAAGAACAGAAGATAATAGTGGGATGAAGAATGCAAGAAGAAAAAGAAAGAAGCGAGGAGAGAACTAAGAAAATGGAGAAAGGGAAAAGGAGAGGTAGAAAGATATAGAGAAGAAAAGAGGAAATTCAGAGAAATATGTGAAAGAAAGGAAAAGGAAGAGAAGGAAAAGATGATTAGAAAGATAGGAGAGGCGAGATCGGAAATAAAGGTATGGGAACTGATAGGTAGAGTAAGGAAAAGAAGGAAAAGGATAAACGAAGACATAAGGCTGGAAGAGTAGAAAACATACTTCATGGAGCTAATGAGAGGCGTGGAGAACAGGGTAGTGAAAGGAGAAGGAGGGAGGGACAGACAAGATGAGGAAGAGATAGAGTTGGAGGAGGTAAGAAACGTAATAAAAAAACTAAAAACAGGAAAGGCAATAGGTAAGGACGGAATTCCGAACGAGGCATGGAAATATGGTGGAGAAGAAATGGGGAGGTGGGTATGGAAAATATGTAAACGGGTGTGGAGAGGAAAAGGCTAGCCGGAACATTGGAAAGAAGGTGAGATAATACCATTAGTAAAGAAAGGAGTAGGAAAAGAGGTAAAGGACTACAGAGGGATAACGATCATGCCCTCAATGTATAAGATATACACGGCGGTATTAGCAGAAAGGATAAGGTAAAAGTAGAAATGAATAACTTGATTCCCGATAACCAAACAGGATTCAGAAAAGAAATGGGAACGATGAACCAGATATTTGCGCTAAACTATCTGATAAACAGACAGCTAGGAAAGGAGAAAGGGAAGATGACAGTTTTATTCGTAGATCTCAAGGCTGCGTTTGACTCAGTAGATAAGAAAGTTCTAATCAAGGCAATGAAAGAGAGATGTGAGGCAAAGACTGATAGATAGGGTAAAGTTCTGAGAGAAACAAAAAACAGTGTGAAAAGAGGAGAAGAAAAAGGGGACTCATTCTGGATGGCAAAGGGATTAAGACAAGGCTGCCGTTAAGCCCGATACTGTTTAACCTACTAATTGCAGAGGATTACCTGCTAACGCTGAGTACGGAGAAGACGAAGATAATAAGATTTAGAAAAGGAAGAGGGAAGAAAAAAAAATATTACTGGAGATGGAAGGGAAAGAAATTAGAAGAGGTTAAAGAATTCGAATATCTGGGGTACACTCTGATGGCGAATGGAGGGCAGGAGGCGCATATCAGAGAGAGAAGAAGGAAGGCAGCAAGAGTAATGAGAGAAGTGTGGGGAATAGAGAAAAGGATGTGGAAAAAGGACTGCAAAAGAAGGATCTGGCTATATGATGCATTGATATGGACGGTGATGGGATACGGGGAAGAAATATGGTGATGGAAGGAAAGGAAGGAGATAGAAGGGATACCCGAGAGGTACCTCAGATGGACACTCGGTTTAAACTGGAAAACCCCAGGGTACATGGTCAGAGATAAACTAGAAAGGGAAAAAATGAGAGCCAGAGCAAGCAAGAGAGCCTGGAAATTCGAAAAAAAACTGGAAGAAAGTAAAGGAGAAAAAATAGCGAAAAAATGTTTGGAAGAAATGAAAGACAGATGAAAGAAGGAAAGGATAATAGGAAGGTGGGAGCAGGAGAGAAAAGATTACTTGGAAGGTATCGGTGTAGAAATGGAAGGGGAGAAGGCACTGACAGAGGAGTCATTAGAACATAAGGAGAAATCGAAGCAAAGACAAGAAGGAATGGGTAAGATTATGAAATCGAGATACAACAGGTGGTATAAATTTATAAGGAAAGATGGGATTCCGGATTATCTAAAGAAGGGCTGGGAGGAGGCAAAATGGAGCAGAATTGCAAGGTTTAGACTGGGCAACAAGATCAGGGAGGGACTATACTGGGGAAAAAAGGAAGACAGAAAATGCAGGATATGTGAAAGGAAGGAGACGTGGGAACACGTCTGGGAAGAGTGTTCGAGATAGGAGGATTGGGAGGGAGAGAGTTGGCAGGACGTGGTGGGGAGGATAATAGGTGAAAATGGAGAGGGGGAGGAATGGATGAAAGCGATAGAAGAGATGAGGAGGGGTGGGGAGAGGAGAAAGAAAAAAGAGGTTGCGAAGTAGATGGCTAAGAAAATCACTTAGTTACAGATTAGGTCAGAGAGAAGGAGAGCACAGGACAAAGGGAAAGAATGGAGTTCAGAGCGAAGGTGACAGTAGAGAAAGAGATGCTGGAGAAACTGATAAGGGATCAAACAAAGGAAACATTGAGAGAACTGAAAGAAGAAATAAAGGACCAGAGGGAGGAGATTGAAAGCTTGAGATAAAAAATACGCAAACTGGAACAGGGCACGGGGAAAAGGAAGAGAGACAAAAGCGCGGAAAGCAGGGGCAGGCAAGACGAAAGGAAGTGGTGGTCCGACGATGATGAGAGGCGACGACGAGAGAAGGAGGAAAACATAATAATAAGAATTGAAAGGAACAGATGGATGGGAAAGGGAACTAATTGGGAGAAGGTGAGGCAACTGCTCTCTGAGGATCTGAAGATAAAGGTAGAAATGAAGGAAGTAAGCGTGATAAGGCTGAGAGGAGAATGACTGACGATGCTGGTGCGGTTGGGAAGCGAAGGAGAGAAATGGAGGGTATTAGACGCGAGGAGGAGGGCAGGGAGCAGACTAAAAGTTAAGATGGACGAAGATAAATCCATAGAAAGAAGAATTAGAGAGGAAGAAGAGAAGAAAAAGGAAAAGGAGAGGAGGGAAAAAGATGGTAAGAGACTAAAAGGATCAGAAGAGGAAGAGATAGCAAGCAAGTTTGAGAAGAGCTTATAATGGAGACAGACGAGGAGAAAGGAAAAACAAAAGCCAAGTAAGAAGAAGGAAGAGGAGACCAGGGGAGAATACGGCAGGACACGATCGGGCGGCAAAGGTTCGAGGAGCGAAGAGCCATCCGGTTATTGCGGGAAGCGAAAGCGGCAGTGTCCGGGTCGCATCTCTAGACCGAAGAGACCGTAGTTGCGACGGCACGCCGGGCAAGTATTGTGTGCCGCTGAGAAGTCAGGTAGAAGGCATTCCGGGGCAAATCTGCGATAATAGGAGTGACCGAAACGCGCAGGAATCGAGTGCGCTGCCGCAGCAGCTGCACGCCATCGATTGCGCTCACGGGGAACGCGGAGGCGCCGTGGAGCGGCACGCAGAACGAAATGGTGACTTGAGCATCAGCTCAAACTTGAGTCCAATTACGGGTCACGCTCAGAGGAACCAGTCTGCGAGATGTGTCACGCGTTAGGATCCCTGGTTTGCACACACACACACACACATTGGCCAAATATCTATTCTCAGCAAGAAGAAAAACAAAGATATGATCGCCGTTGTTTGACTATTTGAAAATTCCTGATCCGATGCTCTAACATGATATAGACTGATTTTCTGTTAATTTTTTATTTTATTTTATTTTGATTTTTCTGAGAGTTTATGTTTTTTTTATCATTTTCTGATTAATATATTCTGGTTTTATAAAGGGTTGGGTACGTCCCTACAAAACGCCCTTTTGGACCTCTTGGGGTAATAAAGTATTTTGTTAACTATATAAATAAGATATTAAAAAGACAATTTTATTATATTATCTAAAATATTGTTGCATTCGCGCTGAGTTCGCAGCTTCGCCCGGTATTTTCCGCCGCGGAGCGTTTTTAGCAACGGGCGTTGCTATGCGTTGTTGATACAGCCCGGCTGTCAGATTTCCTCCGGAGTGAAACTCGAGCTGACGTTTTGGTTCTCGTTCTGTGATTGTAACATACGCAATAAACCATCCTTTCGTTCCTTAAACCTGTGTTCTCTTATTCCGCGGATCGCGAGTGAACGCGCGACCGAGTGCGGGAGTGCCTAGAGTGTGTGCGAAAGCCGCCGGAGTGCAACATTTTGGGGGCTCGTCCGGGATAGAACGGATCGATCGGACAAGCGAGGATTAGACGAGCAACGAGCTACGTTTAGACGAACAGAAATTTCCTCATGGCCGCAAGGAAACGACTCCGGGTAGCGACTCCACAGTCGGACGCCGCGGAGATGACGACGAAGGTGGCGACCCTCCAGGCGGTGATTTGCGAGATCCGCGAGATGCGCGAGGAACAGGCGCAGAGAGAGAGAGAGAATACGACGGGACGTTCCGCCGGCAGGAGGAAGAGCTCCGTCTTCTCCGAGGGATGAACTCCGCACAAACACAGCTAAATCCCTCCAATAATAGAGCGTCCGGGGATACGAAGACGCGTTTCGCGCTGTCGGGGGCGAGTGATGTGTGCGCGGACCCCACGGCTTATGACGCGAATTCGGGAGTGTGCAACGCGCGAGAGAATACGGGAGGGCGGGGCGCGTTTGCGGGTGTAAATGACGGGCGCGCGGAGCTCTGATTTAAGCTCAAGCCCGACGTTTATGACGGATCGGTCCCGTTGCGGGAATTTTTCTCTCAATTCGAAATTATCGCTCGCGCAAATCAGTGGAGCGACGCGTCAAGGACCATCGCATTGGCTTCCTGTTTGAGGGGAAAAGCGCGTTCGATTCTGGACTCTGTCGAAAACGTAGAAAATCTTGAATACGCCGAGCTAAAATCGAAGCTTAAATTGCGTTTTGGGGAGGGGGACTTCTCCTAAAATTATTACTCCCTCTTCACCAATCGGAGACAAAAATTCGGGGAGGACTTTGCGTCTCTCGGCTCCGAGTTGGAAAAACTTGCTCGGTTGGCTTATCCCGAGTGCCCTTACGCTGTTCGGGACAAGATTGCGTGCTCGCAATTTATCTCTGCCATAACGGACGGTTTTGTGAAAAGGACCCTTCAGTTGGAGGGAGGTACCTTTTTGAAATTAGCGGTAGAGAGAGCGAAGGCCGTTAAGGCCATACAAGGGGAAAGTTTCGGGAAATTTGGGAGAAAGATGGAAATTTTTGGTAAACCTTTCGAAAAAGGGAAAAAGAAAACTTTGCCTCAAAATGAGGGCGGCGAAAAGTCCGAGGAAAAGAGGGAAGGTAGCGTCCGCAAAGATTTTCCGCGTAATTTTCGAAATTGCGTTTCTGCAAAGGAATGCTGGCTTTGTGGAAAGGCTGGGCATTTCCGAGTCGAATGTCCCGCGAACACGGAAAAGGGAAACGCGGAATAGTTACTCTTAGCGGGGGGAGAGTGACCCACGCAGATAAAACCCCGGAAGTTTTAATTTGTTTGATTAGTAATAAGAGTAATTACGATAATTTTTGTTACCAGGGGAAATTAAATGGGAGGGATTGTTTTTTTAAAATCGATACGGGTTCTGATGTTTCCATTTTGAGTAGGAAGTTTTTTGGAGAGGTTAAAGGGAAAATTCGAGTCGAGAATTGTTCTCTTCGTTATCCCACGGGGGAGAGAGTCCCTGTAGAATTTAAAATGGAGGTAGAAGTTCGAATAGGAAATTTTTCTGAGAAGATTTTAATGTACGTGGCGGAAATTGATGACCAATGTTTGCTGGGGAAAGATTTCTTAAAAGTCATAAATTTAAAAGGTATTTTTGATTTGTTTTTTGGAAAAAAAGAGTCAGAAATCGAAAGAGTTTTAAGTTGCTTTCGAGTAGCAAATTCTTCTGAAGAAGTTCCTCCTTTCTTGAAAGGGCTATTTGAAAAAAATTCTGAAAATTTGGACGCAGGACTGAGGAAGGTTTTTGCTGAATTTTTGAATGAATTTCAGGATGTCTTTTCTGAAGACGTCGTTGCGGGGAATTGTGAAGTCATTAATCACGAGATTAATTTGAAGAATCCTACTCTATTTAAATAAACTCGCCGACGTGTTCCTTTTCAAATGCAAGAGGAAGTTGACAGAATTATTGAAGAAATGAAGAAACAGGACGTTATTGAGGAGTCGCATAGCTCTTGGGTTTCTCCGGTCGTTCTTGTCAAAAAGAAAGATAGTTCAATCCGTTTCTGTATTGACTTTCGGAAAGTTAACGAGGTTACTGAAAAGTATTCTTTTCCCTTGTCCAGGATTGACGACATCCTGGATCAATTATCGGGCAATAAGTTGGTTCTCTACTTTGGATTTGAAAAGCGGATACTGGCAAATTAAGATTCGCCCGGAAGATCGCGAGAAGACGGCCTTTTCTATCGGAAACAGGTTATGGCAGTTTGTCGTAATACCATTTGGTCTCTGTAACGCCCCTGCCACTTTTGAACGATTGATGAAAAAAGTTCTTCGGAAACTTTTATCAAAGATTTGTTTATCCTATTTAGACAATGTTATCATTTTTGGAAAGAGTTTCGAGGAAATGTTAAGAAATTAAAAAAAAACATTTTCTCGATTATGTTTAGCTAACTTAAAAATCAATCCTAAAAAATGTGTACTTTTTGAAAGAAAAGTTAAATACTTGGGACATGTGATTTCTACAGAGGGCATTGCTACAGACCCTGATAAGATTTCCGCTGTAAAGGAATGGCCGATTCCTCATTCCAAAAGGCAATTACGTAGTTTTCTCGGTTTCTGCTCTTATTATCAGAAATTCATTAAAGGTTTCTCTTCTTTAGCGAAGCCCCTCTTTGCGCTTACCGGAAATCAAGTGAAATTTGTTTGGAAGGAGGAGTGTCAAAACTCTTTTGAGAATTTAAAGCGGGTGTTAACATCTTCTCCCGTACTTTCTTTTCTGAGGGGGGAGGGTGAGTTTGTGTTGGACACTGACGCTTCTAACATCGGGGTTGGTGCGGTGTTATCCCAGAGGCAAGAAGGATTAGAAAAGGTTATCGCGTACTTTAGCCGTGTGTTGAGTAAAACGGAAAAAAATTACTGTGTTACTCGTCGTGAGTAGTTAGCGATAGTCGACTCGGTTAAATCTTTTCGACATTACCTTTTGGGGCGTGAATTTGTCATTTGTTCGGACCACGCTTCCCTTAAATGGCTTATGTCCTTCAAGGACTTAGAGGGACAATTAGCTCGTTGGTTGGAAAGACTCCAACAATATGATTTTGAGATAATTTATCGTAAAGGCCTTTCGCATGGAAACGCCGATGGATTATCCAGGCGTCAGTGCAAGATTGACGGCTGTGCGTTTTGTGCTAGAGTAGAGAAGAGGAACCCAGTTGAATCGAAGAAGACAGTCGCGCGAATAATTTTGCTGGGAGAAACTTTGGATGAATGGAAAAAAGACCAGCTAGAAGATCAAAATATCGCGGCTATTTACCGAGGCAAGGAAACGGGGGTACGGCCGTCACAATCTGAGATTTCGACAGGAGACGTTTCCGCTCAAATTTACCTTTCCTATTGGGACGCTATCGTCTTGAAGAGTGAAGTTCTTTATAAGATATGGGAGGCTCCTAGTCTTAAATCCAGGATTTATCAACTCATTGTTCCACAAAAACGAATTATACAGATTTTAGAGGAGGCACACGATTCTTCATCGGGGGGACATTTTGGAGTTAACAAGACCCTTGAAAAAATTCGTAAGCAATTTTATTGGGCCACTTGTAAAAAAGATATAGAAGATTGGTGTAGATCTTGTGAGATCTGCGTTTCAAAAAAAGGACCGTCGGGAAAAGGAAAGTCCCCGTTGCAAATCTATAATGTCGGGATCCCTTTTGAAAGGGTCCAGATGGACATACTCGGTTCTCTTCCATTGACCAAGTCTGGAAATAATTATCTGTTGGTCATTGTAGACTGTTTCACTAAGTGGGTAGAGGCTTTTTCCTTGAGAAATATGAGAGCAAGAATAGTAGCTAAGACTTTTGTTAATCAGTTTATTTCTAGATATGGAGTCCCCTCAGAAGTTCATACGGATCAGGGGAGGAATTTTGAATCGAGATTTTTCGCAGAAGTGATGGGACTTCTCGGAATTAAAAAGACCAGGACTACCGCGTTGCATCCGCAGTCTGATGGGCAGGTTGAGAGACAACACCAGACGATTACAAACTACTTAGCCAAATTTATCTCCAAAAATCAAAGAGATTGGGATAAGTGGATTCCCTTATTCCTTTTGGCTTACAGATCTTCAAAACATGAGACCACGGGCGTAACTCCTGCAGAGATGTATTGTGCCCGAAATCTTAAGTTGCCCTTAGATTTATTACAAGGCAGTCCTCCGGGACTTCGGGAGGAGAGCCTTAAGTCAGAAGGCAATTTTATCAAAAGACTGAGGGAAAAGTTGGAGGGGATTCATTCGGTAGTCAGAGATAAGTTAGAAATTGAATCTTCTAGAATAAAAACCTGGTATGATCGTGGAGCCAGGAAGGACCTTTTTCGAGAAAATCAGAAAGAGTAGTTTTATAATCCTCGAAGAGAAAAGGGGAAGGCCCCGAAATTACAGAGTAGTTGGGAAGGCTCTTTTCTAATTGTAAGAAAATTAAGTAATGTAGTATTTTGCATTCGAAAATCCCCCAGACATAGAAAGAGGGTAGTACATGCGGATAGGTTAGCCCCTTTTTATGAGAGAACGGTAGGAAATAGTTAAAGAAATCGGAACCCGATTTATCGTTAAAAAGTTTTTCTTTGAAGTTGATATGTGTTACTGCGTGTATTGTTTTTTTGTGTTTAAGGGAGAATCTTCGTTTCTTCATTAGAAGATCTTGAAGGACACGAAGTGGAGTCTTCATTATTATCTTGAGACCACGGTTAAAAGAAGACTGCCTCTCCCTCGGTTTTTGCAACTGAGGTTTTTTCGAGGGACTTGGGCGAATGCCGACGCAGGGACTAGGGGAGTCCTAATTTGAATTGTTATTTCGGTCAGAGACGATGGGTTCTCAAAAAGTTATTTCCCCCCCCCTTGTCCGAAGACTTCCGTGAGACGGCGTTTGAGGCGAAAGGAGAATGCGGCGGTGAAGAAAACTACATCAAGGAGGAATTTTAATGGAGTTCCAGTAAAGCCGAGGAGGAAGAGAGCCTTCTGTAACGGCGAGGAACGGAAGGAGGACGGAAAGTCCTTGTTGGCAGATTGGGCCCAGTGGAGGCAAAGCCCGACATCCTGAAGCAACAGCTCGGGATAGGGCGAGGAACGCTTCAGAGCCCTGGAGCCTACGAAGAAAGTAGAACCTCCTGGAGACTGCCCTTCCGGATTGTCGGGACGACAATCTGAAGAACGGGGGAGCAGTGTTGCATTCGCGCTGAGTTCGCAGCTTCGCCTGGTATTTTCCGCCGCGGAGCGTCTTTACTTAGACTAAATATAAATTTGTATAAACATATTGTATTTTTTGTAAATAAAATAAATATTTTACATATATTATCCCAAGCAGCATTTTTCGGTTAACTTTCCGACTAAGGACTACTTTTCTACTAATCACAACGTTGTAAGCGGTTCAAGAAAGTTATAAAATGTAACTTATAATTACTAACGTTTTTTGGACGTTGTCTAAACGTTAAAATTACGACGTGCTTTTTTTATCACTTTCCCAACGTCAAATTCGAAACAGTTTAAGTCCTATTACCCGACGTTAAGATATTTAACGTTCGCCTGACGTTATACTCTGCACTATACTTTTCGAGCGACTTCAATACGTAATTCCCAACGTAAACCAACGTTTTGTTATCAAACGTTGTAAAACGCTAACGTTGTGAAACGTCGCCTGTGGTCATTTCTGACTGACGTTAAGAAATCGCGAGAAATGGTAACAAATTCTGCCTAAAAAAATGTAGAGCAGATTACTGCTGCGTCAAGCGGGCATCGTCGACGGCAATTCGCGGCGTCGTGCGTGAGCTACGAGGACTATGCGACGAATGTTGACGATCCACGGCCGAACCGGTCCATCTCATCTCACGCGGTTATCGTCGCGTCGTCGGGAAACAACGCGCGCGCGCCGCGCGGTTTACAGCTCGAGAGCGCGTTCGCTCGGCTGTACGGCTGCCATAACCATGCTCTAGATCACCATATAGATGGTATTGCATAGGTCGGATTTGGTTAAGATATACGACTCATTCGCAAATCTAGTATAGAATTTTCAACTAATTAATACTTTATCGACATGTTAAGTCAGTTTGGCGACCTTGTTAAGACTTTTAGTCAATATAGGTACAATTTTGCCTACAGTGGTATACTACTTAGTTTGGAAAAGTCGGAAAAAGTTAATTATTTTATACGAAAAGACAAATTTTAGTAGAATTTATCGCACCTTTTACTACGTAAAGTTTGATATAGTGTGGAACGCTGACTTCGCCATTTTCATTCCTCAAAGAGGAAGGCAAATAATCCGCCATTTTCCAGTATATTTAGATTTAAATTTTTTAACGCACTTTATTAACAATTTAAAGCATTTATATAATATCTGTTGTTAAAGTTTTGACAACATATTTATCTTAAAAGTAATTTTGATGAAAAAAAATTAAAATCTACACTTTGGAAAATTTTAGTTATTTATTAGAATATTTAGTAAATTGGAATATTTTAGAAAGAATTTGTCTAATTTTGACCTATCATTTCCACATTTATCAATAAAGTGGGTTTTGTTATACAATTTCAGTGCTGGATTCGTGTATTTATGGCAAAATTACAATAGTATCAAAGACTGCGCAAACTATATTTTTCCTATAAAGCCATTTTATTTGTGCCAAATTGATAAGTACGTATTATGATACATTTATTACACCAATGCCGTCATATGGTTTGAATGGAAGCACGAAAACTACACCTAAAATGTACGTTGTGAAAAAATAACCTCAGGTCTAGCAGAGTGTACAAAATCAAAGTTTACATACCAACGTTAAAACTGGTGGAAAAAATGTAACCTTAATTTAACTTATATAAGTCGGATTCCAACGTTGGTACAACCTAAATTTGATTCCCCAAATTAGTGCAAAAGAGGGTTGAAACGACGTAGCAAAAACGTTGGATACCAACGTTAAGTGTGTTTATCTTAACGTCGGGCGGACGTCAAAATGCTGCTTGGGATGTACATGAGCAAAGCTATTCCATGTAAATTTTTCTTTTCTGACTATTTCAGAGGCTTAATTTGTGCAGAAGCATCTGTATTAATTCGCGCAATATTAAAACGTTCAATTCGCGTGCAAAAACAGTTCCGTTAACGAAGCGCGTAAAAATGGGATGGTGTGTAATAGAGAGATATGGTAAACCGATAAAGTGTGGTAATAAAAGCAATGGTATTACATATACAGCGGTTTAAAGCACCCTTCTGAAAGCTTGCATCATCCCGATGCAAAGCTTATCTTGAGATAATTTATTCTGAAAACTTTTACATATAAAAAAAAAAATAATATATGTACCTATAATATAATGTAATGTATACTTATAATCTATCATATATACATATAAATTTTATTTTTTAATTACGTTATTTTGTGTAAAATATTTTAAATTTGCGAATCTTCTTATTGATCTATTGTTGTATAAACTAGCAGATGATGGTATCATGTTAAATAGATGTATAACGGAAAAAAATCCTATATTGCTTAATTTACTATTCTGTAAGCTAAATAAGCATTTATTTTCGCAGATTATTGGATAATTTATAAATCTCTCTTGAACACTGAATTTAATATATAATCTCTATATCTATAATTTTATATTTAAATACAAGCGTAACAATATTCGGTTTGTTTTAGGAAGAAAGAAATAACGAATTGTTAATCGATGATTATGAGTAATTCACTGCGATCGCGGCAAAAATTGACACCAGATATGTTTCTTTTCGTACGTTGTCGGAAATAAAAAGCAAAAAGGAGCAGATAATTCATAAATGTATACAAAACACCAATGAGAGCATTATTAACGAAGGTAACCTACGCACGACGGTAACTGCGATACGCACGCAATGCATTCCAAGTGCATTTTCTTTTTGTTCCTCGTATAGTATAAAAATTAATTATGAGAATTTTGACTGATGAGAAATTTTTTGAAGTGCAGCTTTAGTAAATACGTAACTATTGCTTAATATGTTTTGTACATAGTTCTTGTCATTATTTGGTCATTATCTGTTATTTTTAATTTCTTGTATTGCCTTAGATTTTTTATTTCTAAATATATTTTTGAGATAACTAATATCTTCAACATAAAATTTTTTTCTCTAGAACTTTTAACTATAATTTTTTATAGGGCTGCCTTTTTGATCTATTTATTAGAATTAGATTAATATATCACTAAACAGTCCAAATTTTTAACTAAATTTCAAAAGAATGAAGAGAAAGAAAAAGATTCTTGTAAACGTATATTGTTTAATGATAAGCCTTAATTTGTTTCGTCTGGCAGTGTCTCTTCTCAACGGGAAATGTACGCCTATGGTGGTCCATGCGCCTAAAATCGATTCAGAGAGACACAGACAGGGCATGGATCTCCCAATTCTATGTATAGTAGCTTTGGCGTAACTTTTCCGTGTACATTTATGTATTTTGTCCAATTTACTTTCCTCAGATAAAATTATATTGAATGGTTGCATTTTATAATTGCATTTTATATTCTTTTATTATACAACCGATATTAATATATTATAGTTAAAAACATACAGTTGATATTAATATAGTTAAAATATATCTTTTCTTTATTAAAAATACGAATAAGTACAATATATAACTCCTACTTTATTATTTTTTTCAAATTATATTTATTTTTCACTTTTAATTACATTATCTTTTTTATAATAATAAACAGGGGGGGGGGAAACACAATAATATTAAATAAATATCTATTCAAAATTTGTATATTATATAGGTATACAAACATACATACACATATGTACATATACGTACATATTTATACATTAGAGCTTTGTCAAAAAATCTAACAATATTATGATGTGTTTCAAACTTGAAGGAACAGAAACTCATCTGGGTCAGAAGCCAGACTTATTTCAATGCGGTGCGCGGTAGGATCGTAGGATCGCGGAACGGGCAATTTCAGTCAGTTTAAATTTTGTGACGTGTACTGTGAGAGAAGATTTTTATTTGCTAAGGTGTCATAAACATGTCTTCACGTGAACACCACACTGCTGGCACTTGTTATTCGAATGGCCGTGTCGAACGGTGACACGGCGGATTTACACCAAAATGGCCGATAACGGCGCACGGCGCACGAGGCGCTTACAGAATTGATCGCGGGAGTTTTTGTACACGAAAAAGGCGGCAGATTACACGAATCCGATAACGGCGCACGGCGCACGAGGCGCTTACAAAAATGATCGCGGAATGTCTTGCACGCGGTAGGACGGCCGAACGCGGCACCTTACACGCACAACGTGGTAGCTGAGTTTCTCTCGCGAGGGAGGACGGCCGATACGGCGCAGATCACTCGCAACCCGCAAGATTGCACTTAAACTCTCGCGAAGGGTGACGGCCGAGCGCGGCGCATATTACTCGCAACCCGCGAAGTTGCACTTGTCTCTCGCAAGGGATGACGGCCGAGCGCGGCGCAGATCATTCGCAACTTGCGAGATAGAATATGATTCTTTCGCGAGGGGTGACGTCTCAAAACGTACTTTAGATGCGTCTCAAAACGTACTGTCCGGTGCGGGACGACGGATAGGCTCAGTCGACGCGGTGAACCACGCTATCGCGCGACAAGCAGGTGTCCTTTTACGACACGCACATAGCAGGCTTACGGCGGACATCTTGTCGCGGTACGAGCGCGGATCTCGTGTCGACGCGAGCGGAAATCTTGTCGCGGGACGAGCTGAGATCCTGTCGGCGCGAGCGGAGATCTTGTCGCGGAGCTGGCGGAGATCTTGTCGCGTGGCCCACCACCCGGTTCGACGTTTTCGGTTTTGCGGATGTAGACACGTGTGGTTCACCGGCCAGCTACAGACATACTCTCCACTCTCTCGCGCGCCTCCGGCGACGCCGTGACGCGAGGATGAAGAACCACGCTAATTGATTTTGATAGATATGCGGGTCGATGTGCGAACGCTCGCGCAATTTGATTGGTCGCGAAGCGCTCCTGGAATCGCGCATGCGGCCGATAAGAACGAGATCGCGGCAGCGCTTTCTCATCCGTCGCGAAGGGCTCGCCGTGCGCGCGAACTCGCCCAATCCGGAACATGATGAATAATTTGTTTCTTACTTTCCATCGTTTATCATATACTTTATCAAGCGAGTGTAAATATAACCCATCAACACAAGTACTTGTCATAAAAAGTCCTGCCGAAATTTCCGTACATGGGAGAGAGGAAGATGGTTGTAATGGAGAACGTTAACCCCATCCTCCTTCTCTTAATTTTATGATAGCTTGTAATGGACGTGTGGCAAATTATTATGGGGAAAATTTCGCGCCGCCGACTACGCCGCTCGCTACGCCGTGATATCGCGACAGAGTTTTCAACATGATCCCAAGACCCCGAAGTCTAAGATCATTTTTATGGGAGTTAAGTTTATTAGGTACCGTTTTTGTGTGTGCATCGCACTAGAATATGTTTATGTGTATGTAGAGAAAGTTCGGGTAATTTGAACTACCCTAAGGTTTTTTTAAGAAAACTTAAAATCTACTATTAAAGAGAGCTGAATTTTGTTTTCGCTGAATTGTAATGTCAAATGTTTGTTATAACGTGTTTCTAACAAGGTTTATTTATTTATACTGAGTATTATGTTATAAGCAAAATTTTTGAAGGTAGATTTTTGTCGGGCAATTTAAACCATTTTATTAATCTTGTAAAAAAATAGTTTTTATTGTATTTTAAGGCATATTAATAATAAAATAATCTCTAATAATTATTATATTTAATTTGCTTGCATGGATTAAATTAGGGAAAACCGGGGCTCGTTGGCACAAGAGGCAAGTTGGCGTTGCGTTCCGTTTATGTATTTATTGCGAAAAATACCATGGAAAAGTTATCACAAAATATATCTTTTATGACATAGGTATTTCCCCCAAAGTTTTATTTAAATCAGATAAGTATTATAATAAAAAAAGAGAAAAATCTCATTCAAGAGGTGGCAAGTAAATTTTCGAGCGTTACAAAATATCGTATTAATGTTCCTCAGCTTGAGAAGTAAATCTAAGTAACGTATTATTAGTTAAAAAAAAAGTTTCTGTTACTATACGACATGTTATTTTGAGTAACAATATTAATTTATTATAATAAAATGACTAAAATAAAAGTCATGTAGGGATGGGGCATGTTGACATATGTAGAGATGGGGCATGTTGACTCATATTACGACACGGCGCACGCTTAGCTTGACCTTGCTGTTGCCGCGCGCGTGAGACGTGTGCGAACATGTGATTCGCGTTACAATGCTGATAGAAGCAAGAGAAGCAGAAGATGTAAGTAAAATGTGTATTAATGAATGTAGTTGTTGGTCGATGATTACAACGGATGTAATCAACGGAAGACACACGCACAGTCTACATGTCAATCTAACCTGTATACACAGAGAGGTTAGATTGACATGTAGACTGTGCGTGTGTCTTGCGTTTTGCGAACTGTGGCCAGTGTGGCCTACGTAGACCGGGCTTTATATTTAATATTTTTATGAGCCTGTTCACACGAGGCGTTTCTGCCGCGCGGTTGCCACGCGATTGCTGCCGCGCGTTAACGTTTGCACGAGCCGCGCGTTGTCGCGAGGCAAAGGTCTAAAATGCCGCAAAGCCCGCCGTTTCGCGTACGCACGTATGCGCGCGTTGTCGCACCTTGCCTCGCAATAACGCGCGGCCACGCGCGGCAACGCAACCACGCGTCAAAACTGCCTCGGGTGAACAGACTATATTGAAGAAAGCTATATCTGAAATAGTTTACAATTGTTTTTCTACAACAGCATTTTGCTCGATCATTACAAAACAACTTTAAAAGATACAATCTTTATCGAGAACATATCTGCTATATGTTTTTTATTTTCTATTACGTTTTCATTAATTTAACATGGACTTTAGTCCTACAACCTTACCTGTAGCCCCTGTAGCCAACTTACACCATGATATATGTCAATTTGCCCCACTATCAGAGCAAGCTGGCTACAATGCAGCATGTTCGTATTTCACTTATTACAAAGAAACTATACAGTATACAGGATCGTTTCGGGCATGAAAGTGTAGAGAAAGGTTCTCTCTATCATATTAGCACTGTTTAATCATGATAATTAGTTGTTTAAAAACTCAAATGCCGAAATTGTGAAAACGGTGCCAACGAACCCCGGTCTCCCCTACCCGAACTTCTTTTACTGTTCGTTTATGTGTATGTATACACATGCATTCTCTTTATTTGCAATTTAACATGCAATTTATAGTATATCCAGAATTTATGGTATATCCATTGTTTTCGTGCCAAACATGCAACATATATGTTCTCTGGAAAAAAGAATATTAATGAACAAATTTTGTAGAATAAGAAGAATAATTGCAAGCAATATACAAAATACACAAACAAAGATTACGTGAAAACGAAGCTTTTTTTTTACTTAAAATTTAAATAGAATTTGTTTATAAATTATAAATGGTTTAAAGCAAATATAACGATATTGTGAGCAATAATGTTAAAAAAGGGAGAATATACGCAATTATCCAGTATCTCGGGGTTAAATGTGCGTGCACATTTACCGCGAGTGATCATAGACGACGAAGCATGCGGGATCGTTCTCTCGTTTGACTATAACTTAGAACATTCATGGATCGGAATCCGAGCAATGCTAATTTCAACGCGGGAATTCCCGCGATATCCCCCTTCGGTCATAGTCTCGAGGGCGGTACACCACGAATTATGGCTGCATTCCGAAATTCACTGTCAGCAACTTTCAGTACTGAAAATCTATAGTATACGTAACGTAAAATATAGATTCGCAGTACTGACAGTGAATATCGGAATGCAGCCTATATTAACCGCGTCGCGTCGGTAACCCCCTTGCCCTCGTTACTCTTTGTTAAAATCGATTTCTGCTCTCAAAAAACTCAGCGGTTTGTATATTTGTGAAAATATCGGTAATTTTATATATATTTTATATAATAATGTTTTCACATAAATTATAAAATCTTATTTAAACGTAAGGAATTTTTATATTTTTACATATACAAATTGTTATTACATTTTTGTTATCGCATTTTTATATATAAAACTAATATTTTTGAATAGAAATTTAAGATTTCCATTTCTTATTTATTTCTTACATCGCCATTATTAAATAATTAAATAAAACATTTTTTTATATAAGTTATTCCAAATATGAGGTATATTAAATTTATAATTCTCCGGTGTTCCTTCGTTTAAAAAGGCCAATCTACATTTGACTTTGTAATTTCATTTGTGTCGCGAAATTTTGGTCCGCAGAGACCACCGATCGCGCAGTACTTGCAAATATTTGCATCTAATGGTTTACCCTTTACCCAGCTGCTTTCCCTTGCCTTCTACTGGAATAATTGTCATGCTTTTGCATCGCTGAACTGACTTATTAGTTTGTCATAGAATAAGCATAAATATATATATATATATATATATATATATATATATATATACATATATATATGCTGGAAAATAATATATAATTTTAAAAAAAGGTAAAAAATCAAACAGGCACAGTAACAACTGTGTCGCAACCAACAACGTAGAACTACGTTTACTGTCACTAGTTCATGTTAAAAGTATTTAGCGAAGAACAGTTGACGTAGGGCTACGTTAATTGTCACTAGTTCATGTTCAAGTATTCAGCAAAGGACAGTTGACGTAAAGCTACGTCAACTGTCCTTCGCTGAATACTTTAACATGAACTAGTGACAGTAAACGTAGTTCTACGTTGTTGGTTGCGGCACAGTTGTTACTGTACCCGTTTGATTTTTATTATATTGGCAATTTTTTTCTAATTCTATTATGTTCTTCAATCTTTTCTACCCCTATTTCATATATATAATTCTTTAAAATTTGGTTGATTAGTTCTTCAGTTATATATAAGCAAAAAAATGTGCAAGTTTCTAATTTTCACACTTTTTTTTTATTATATTGGCAATTTTTTCTAATTCTATTATATTCTTCAATCTTTTCTACCCCTATTTTATATACAATTCTTCAAAATTTGGTTGATTAGTTCTTGAGTTACATACGTTAGAATTTGTTAAGAATACGTGCATACATACACTCAGAGAAATGGATAGTTCGTTCAAAAATTAACAAATGGATAATCCGATATTTTTAATTGGAATTATGAATAGTCGATTAATTATCAATGATATCCGGCTATCATTGATTGGACATTATTCTAATCTTGATTGGCTTTTCATAATTCCGACTAAAAATATCGAATTATTTATTTGTTAATTTTTGAATAAACTGTCTATTTCTCTGAGTGTAGAAACTTAATAAAACTGGTTTAATCAACCAAATCTTAAAATATTATATATGAAATAGAAATAAAAAAGAATTAAAAATTATAAGGCTCTCGTGATTAAATCGATTAAAGGAAAAGAGGCAGTAAGAGCCGGCGCGGTAAATAGGGCGCAAGTTATATATATTTTTCTTATTGTCAATACATAAAAAATAAAATAAAAAATTCGCGAACGTTTCGACCATTTTTTGTGGTCATCTTCAGCGCAATAAATTAAAAACGTGTAAAATTAAAAACTATATTGTAACGCGGTCATTGGGCTATTGTATACTCGCACGTTGCACGTTCCTTTTTCCATGCGGTCATTCCGGTGTGTGTGCGCTACTCCATAGGCAAGCAACCTTGAGTCTCTCCCAAGTTGGAAGGCTAGGAGGACTATGCTGATGCATTTGGTACTTCATTATATGTTGCGCGATACCTGCGTACATACGGAGCGACACACTGATTCACGGTTCACATCGATATAAAACTGAAGTTACTTACAATGAAATCGTGAACGGTATAGCGCACAAAACGGTAGACAACAGACGCAAGTTATCTTGGCATTGTTTCGAGAGATAATACTTGATCGTAGAACGGTACAGCGCACAGATAACGGACGCAAACTGTCTCGACAATGTTTCAAGAGGTATGACCGATCTAATATGTTTCGCTTGTCTCGAGGTTAAAAGATCGATGTATAAGAATTCGGTAACAAACAAATAGCGGTAATGTCAGTTGAGAGATCGATGTATAAGAATATTCGTTGCAAAACAAATAACGGTGATGTCAGTCAAAGACCTTGTAATACGGTAATATATGTATAATACAAATTCACAATAATATAATAAATAAAGCGTGAAACGAGGGGCTCTCAAATTTTTGGAAGTCCCTTGATTACATCGAGATAGTTTTCGGGTAAATCCTCGGTGTCCGTCTGCATATTCAGACCATTCTTCTGTCTTTTTATACATATCATTTTAGATATTAACCGTTTATTAATATATGGTTCGCTGTCCAAAATTTCCACCGCATTCCACTCGAAATCATGACCAGACTCTAATCTGCTCTGTGATTACCGAGCGACTGGTTGTGTTCCTTCTTATGTGGGCCTGATGTTCTTTAATTCTGGTTTGTAGTTGCCTACCGGTCTGACCCACGTAAGAAGCATCACAGTCCCCACAGTTAATCTTATATACTACGTTGCTATGTGCAAATTTCGGAAGGGCGTCCTTATGTGTTTTAATACAATTCTGCATTTTATTCAGGCTATAATATGATAGCCTCAACTTGTGATTTTTTAAGATGTTTCTATATTGGTCGTTAATATGCGGAATGTACGGTATCGTGAAAAAGGACGCCGCTTCTTCAGGTTGCACATCAGGAGATCTATCTGTCTCAGAACGCACTCTGTTAATGAGCGACTTAATGCGCTCGTGGAAATTTCTAAAAATGAAATCCAGCGGGTAGCAGTTATTTAGTAAAATTTGTACAGCTAATTCTAAATTCTTTGAATGGAACGATGGGTGAGACAACAAAAAAACTCTATCAATTAAACTTATGACTGTACCTCTCTTCTGGCAAACAGGATGTTGAGATACGAAATTCAAGTATCTGCCCGAAAACGTTGGTTTATGAAACCAATCAAATATTATCCGATTGTTTCGACGAATCATTGTAATTTCCAAGAAGTTCAACCTCCCACCCTCCCCAACCTCTACAGTAAACTGGAGCCTTGGATGGAAGGAGTTGAAGACCTCCAATGTGTGGTCTAGTGAGGAAGAAGGAGTTGCGAGAGCAATGTCGTCGACGTATCGCACAAAAAATGGGGGTGTGTATTTTAATGTTGCGAGGGCACTGGCTTCTAAGTCCTGCATAACTATATCCACAGCTGTGGGAGAAAGAGGAGAGCTCATTGGTGAGCCGAAAATTTGTTGGTAAATAATACTATTGAACGTGAAAAAAGTTGAATTTAGAACCAATCTCACCGCTATCAGAAATTCAGATCTTGGAATTTTGCATTTTTTAGAAATTAAGTGCCATCTAACACAAATGCTGTCTAGGACCATTTCTGTCGGTACGTTCGTAAAAAGCGAGACTACATCAAGTGAGATTAGTTCAAAATTGTCACTTAAATGTATTTTTGAAAGTCTTTCAACTAATTTGAAGCTATTAGCGACATGACTGTGAGCGGCCGGGAGGCTTTCATGTATTGTGCGGTGGAGAAAAGCAGCCAACGCGTATGTTGGACTGTTCAAGGACGAAACTATCAGTCGAAACGGGCAATTTGGTTTGTGGATCTTCGGGAGGCCATAGGCTCTCGATAGCACTCCGTCACTAGTAAAAATCCGTTTGTGAGTTGATCTAGAGATGAAATCCGACTTACTCCATCTTGTTAACAAATCGCGTATGCTGTTAGTGAGTTTCCTCGTGGGATCTTTATTAATTCTTATGTATGTATCCGTGTCTCTAAGTATCTCCTCTATACTCTCAACATATTTATCTTTATCCAGAGCCACGGTTACATTACCTTTATCTGCGCGCGTTAAAATTAAATTATCGTTTCTTTTCAGAAATTCTTTTGTTGTTGAAAGTAGTTGTTTGATTTTAAGATTGACATTACTTTTTGGAATCGGGACCTTCGCAATGTTGTTAACAATATGTGCAGTGCGATTTCTTATTGCTGACTGAGTAACCGGAGGGAGCCTTCTCAAATTATGTTCAATGTTTTTGATAAACTCTATCGTTAGTTTCTCTGTGTTGCAAACCGGCAGACTGAAATTATCTCCAAATTGTAAAAGGTTCTGCACATCATTAGGTATAGCAACCGACGATAAATTAATGAACCATTTATCGTTTATTTGCGTAATAGGAGGCTGAATGTCCCTGAATTTTCCCGGATTGATTCTAACTTCGATATCAAGGTCAGAATTATTTGGAGGATGATGGAAAGGTTCCATAGAGAACTTAACGTCATCAGAGGTCGGTTCCGCACGAGAGACTCTACAAAAATACTTAATCGGTTTAACATCGTTAACCCGATTGTTTGATCCTGAGGCTAAGACCCTGAGCTTCGCATCTATCCCGTCATGTAGTTTTTTAAAAAAGAAGTACAGTGCTCTATTTTGTCTAATGAAAAACGAATTGCAAACGGACATCGGGATACACCGATATAATTCATTAGTAACTTTAACTATGTGTGTGTGTGTAGCCCTCGAAAAACAATGCGCATCTCTCAATTCAATGTGTAGCAATTGTCTCATAAAAATAGTTTTATAATGCCTGAGCTTACCGATACACCTGTAGTTAAAGAGGTTCAAATTTATTCGAAGATTACCAATGTGTGCCGGTATAAAGTTCGATCTAATGCATTCACGCAGGAATTCTATTCTTATATTACTTCTAATGAGAGCTTTGCGATGTTTAATCCACAGCTTACACAGTTGAACCGCATGGAGACCGTAGTAGAATTTAATGTTTTGAAAAAAATAGTAAGGACGCATTTTTCAGCCTGCGTGTAATAAGAATTAAAAATTATAAGGCTCTCGTGATTAAATCGATTAAAGGAAAAGAGGCAGTAAGAGCCGGCGCGGTAAATAGGGCGGTAAATATTTCACGTTCAATAGTATTATTTACCAACAAATTTTCGGCTCACCAATGGGCTCTCCTCTTTCTCCCACAGCTGTGGATATAGTTATGCAGGACTTAGAAGCCAGTGCCCTCGCAACATTAAAATACACACCCCCATTTTTTGTGCGATACGTCGACGACATTGCTCTCGCAACTCCTTCTTCCTCACTAGACCACACATTGGAGGTCTTCAACTCCTTCCATCCAAGGCTCCAGTTTACTGTAGAGGTTGGGGAGGGTGGGAGGTTGAACTTCTTGGAAATTACAATGATTCGTCGAAACAATCGGATAATATTTGATTGGTTTCATAAACCAACGTTTTCGGGCAGATACTTGAATTTCATATCTCAACATCCTGTTTGCCAGAAGAGAGGTACAGTCATAAGTTTAATTGATAGAGTTTTTTTGTTGTCTCACCCATCGTTCCATTCAAAGAATTTAGAATTAGCTGTACAAATTTTACTAAATAACTGCTACCCGCTGGATTTCATTTTTAGAAATTTCCACGAGCGCATTAAGTCGCTCATTAACAGAGTGCGTTCTGAGACAGATAGATCTCCTGATGTGCAACCTGAAGAAGCGGCGTCCTTTTTCACGATACCGTACATTCCGCATATTAACGACCAATATAGAAACATCTTAAAAAATCACAAGTTGAGGCTATCATATTATAGCCTGAATAAAATGCAGAATTGTATTAAAACACATAAGGACGCCCTTCCGAAATTTGCACATAGCAACGTAGTATATAAGATTAACTGTGGGGACTGTGATGCTTCTTACGTGGGTCAGACCGGTAGGCAACTACAAACCAGAATTAAAGAACATCAGGCCCACATAAGAAGGAACACAACCAGTCGCTCGGTAATCACAGAGCATAGATTAGAGTCTGGTCATGATTTCGAGTGGAATGCGGTGGAAATTTTGGACAGCGAACCATATATTAATAAACGGTTAATATCTGAAATGATATGTATAAAAAGACAGAAGAATGGTCTGAATATGCAGACGGACACCGAGGATTTACCCGAAAACTATCTCGATGTAATCAAGGGACTTCCAAAAATTTGAGAGCCCCTCGTTTCACGCTTTATTTATTATATTATTGTGAATTTGTATTATACATATATTACCGTATTACAAGGTCTTTGACTGACATCACCGTTATTTGTTTTGCAACGAATATTCTTATACATCGATCTCTCAACTGACATTACCGCTATTTGTTTGTTACCGAATTCTTATACATCGATCTTTTAACCTCGAGACAAGCGAAACATATTAGATCGGTCATACCTCTTGAAACATTGTCGAGACAGTTTGCGTCCGTTATCTGTGCGCTGTACCGTTCTACGATCAAGTATTATCTCTCGAAACAATGCCAAGATAACTTGCGTCTGTTGTCTATCGTTTTGTGCGCTATACCGTTCACGATTTCATTGTAAGTAACTTCAGTTTTATATCGATGTGAACCGTGAATCAGTGTGTCGCTCCGTATGTACGCAGGTATCGCGCAACATATAATGAAGTACCAAATGCATCAGCATAGTCCTCCTAGCCTTCCAACTTGGGAGAGACTCAAGGTTGCTTGCCTATGGAGTAGCGCACACACACCGGAATGACCGCATGGAAAAAGGAACGTGCAACGTGCGAGTATACAATAGCCCAATGACCGCGTTACAATATAGTTTTTAATTTTACACGTTTTTAATTTATTGCGCTGAAGATGACCACAAAAAATGGTCGAAACGTTCGCAAATTTTTTATTTTATTTTTTATGTATTGACGATAAGAAAAATATATATAACTTGCGCCCTATTTACCGCGCCGGCTCTTACTGCCTCTTTTCCTTTAATAGAAATAAAAAAGACTGAAGAATATAATGGAATTAGAAAACTTATACACTTTTAAAGCAAAAATCGGTTACCCCTTCAACGATCTTCGCCAAATTCAATAACCTTCCTTTAATGATGCTCTATATAAGAATATATATATAATTTATACTCTATTTAGGCATAAATCGGTATCTCCAGATCGACGACAAATTCATGTCAAAGATTACATGTATAACTTTACATTTTTTAAAGGCATAAATCGGTAACCTTTTGACCAATCATCACCAAATTCAATACCAACCTTCCTTTAATGACACTCTAGCCATAAAAACACAGCTTGATATCACAAAATTTACGGAAATTAGAGCAATCACGGAGATTTGTTAAGATAGAAATCGGTAATCTCTTTTGGAGACTTTACAGACTTTAGAGAGAAAATGGCACTCTATAAGCTATCAAATGACACCTCATTTATTACTCTACGATTATTAGTTTCGAAGATATAAACGTTCAAAGTGTGTGACATGTTTTTATTGCATCTGTGCTCCTGGATTTATACCCTACTTACTGTCGACAAAGACGTAGTTTTACGTCAAAAAGCGCCAAGTACACGCGCAATGTATATTGTAAATTTAAAAATCTTAAATAGTAGTAGCTTTATTTCTCCCTGACAAAATAATTCACAAAATTGCGTTACTTAACTCAAATAAGTAATATGTATTTAAAAAAAAAGATGTGAAATTTTTAAATTGCGTTAATTTCAAAGAGAATATGTATATTGCTTTGAAAAATAATTGTTGTGCAACTACTTTTAAAAAATAAAATTCAAGTGGTACGTATCTTTGTATTCCCATTCAAGGGTTTTCCCATTTTAACTCAATCTTTATTTTTTTAACAAAATTATAATATAAAGAATAATTTTAATCACAAAGAATTAAAGAGATAACAGTACAAAATAAAAATATTTAATTAAAATAAAATATATAAATTTTTCTTGTAAAGAAACTTGGTGTTGCTTTTTTACTCCCGCCGCATTATTCACTAAATTATGTTTATTGCTTTTTTATTTAATCAAAAGAATTTGGTATTTTATTAAATTTAATCAAAATTTTAGTACTTTATTAAATTTTGAAGTCTAGCAGCCCTTATGAAAAAGTACACTTTGATGGTTAACACCCAAAATTGAGTGTTAACACTAAACTTACGCGTAAATTTGAGAGTTAACACTCAAATTTGAGGGTAAGTTTAGTGTTTGTCATCAAAGTTAAGTGTCAACACTTAAATTTAGGTGTAGATTGAGTGTTGACTATTAAGGTTTAGGTAAGTTGTGGGTTTAATCCTCAATGATGAGTGTATATTGGGAGTTTATTCTCAATGATAAGTGTAGGTTGGGGATTAAACCTCAATGTTTAATGTAGGTTGGAGATTTATTCTCATCGTTGGATGTTGGTTTGGTGTTAACAAGGTGTTAACTTTTAATGTTCTATGTCGATTTAATCAGTGTCGCCATGATCCTTTTATCGTTGGGTGTCGTTTAAATGTTATTGTGTTAATCTCCGTTAAGTGTCAATTGACGAATTAGTTTTTTGGAAAAGTGTTTCAGATAAAAGCTAAAAGGTTCGAAGGAGGGCAATAGACGATCTTATTGGATTTTGGATCCAGGGTCTGTATTGAGCCCAATAGAGCCTAAATCAAATTTTTTAAATAAAAACTTTTATTTTTTATTGTACCATCTTTTTCTATTAATTAATTTGAACAATTTTTGTTTGAAAAATTTTTTTATTTGCGTAATACTTTTTGAGATATTCAAGGAAAACTTGGTAACTTTTTCAATATTTAGCTTGTGATATCTTGATGATTGTTTGCCAGAGAAGAAAGTAGTACAGAGGACTTTTTAACTTAATTTTATTTAAAAAAATGTGCTGTTGCAAAATAGCACTTCAATTTTTTTTAAATATTTGTGTATGCATTTTCTTGGAGTGTTTACAAATATTTAAAAAAATTGGAATGCTATATTGCAACAGCATATTCTTAAGACAAAATCAAATCAAAAAGTCTTCTATACCATTTTTTCCTCTGGCAAACAATTATCAAGATATCCTAAGCTAAATATTGAAAAAGTTACCAAGTTTTCCTTGAATATCTTAAAAAGTATTGGGCAAATAAAAAAATGTTTCAGACAAAAGTTGTTCAAATTTATTAGTAAAAAAAAATGATACAATAAAAAATAGGGGCTTTTATTTAAAAAATTTGACTTGGACTTAATACAGGCCCCGGACCCAAAATCTAATAAAATCGTCTACTGCGGTCTCCTTCAAACCCTTCAACTTTTATCTAAAATACTTTCCCAATAAACCAATACTTTCTGAGATAATTGGTGGAAATCATTGGCACACGAAATAAAATTTTATTATATATATATATAGATATATATATATGTTACAGTCAAAGCCCGAAACGCAGGCATTCCTAGGATTGACTAGTCAATCCTCAGGAACGACCAAGCGTCTTAGTCAAAGCCCGAAATAAGTTTTGCGTTTCGGCTTTTGACTAGTCAATCCTAGGAATAACTAATACGGCTAGTCAAAGTTAGAAACTAAAGAAAAATCACTTCGGACTTTGACTAGTCAATCCTAGGTGTGACTACGAGGCCATCTGACAATAAGTCTGATATGCGCCTTGCACATGCATCTAACCTAATTTGATCTGTCAGCTGTCCGTGAGCGAGTTACGGTGCGTTGCAAGTTAATACACATCGAGCAAGCAGTAGTTGTGCGCACGTCTGTATCGTTTTGTGATATGTTTTATTTATTATTAGTTGTTATTACGCATTCTTAAAATAAGTATATCAACATTCAAAATGAGTGAAAACGAATGTAATATAACCAATGAGGTGGACATGAACCATATGAAAACTACATTTATGGAAAGAGTTGTTAGTTTGAAGAAAACGGCATGTTCATTTCATATTGAAAGCAGACAAAAGTATGAAGAGTTAATCAGTGAGGTAGAATCTGCAAAGATGGCAAAAAAAAGGACATCGTTACAATATCGGCGTCTGAAGCGTTATGACATCTTGCGTGTTGGGAATATAAAAAAGTTGATTATGCCGCTCTCTGATAAGAATAACGTATGTTACTATGTCACAGATGACGAGTTGTTTGATGTAATTGACAGTGTTCATCGTGAGTGTGGTCATGGAGGTAGAGATCGTACAGTAAAAGCATTAAGAGATAAATATGCAAATGTTACGATAGAATGCATTAACTTGTATTTAGATTTATGCATACCATGCCAAAAGAAAAAGAGTCATCCTAAGAAGGGACTGGTGGTAAAACCATTAGTATTTACAGAGATTCATGCACGCGCACAAGTTGATCTCATTGACATGCAGACGTGTCCCGATCGTGATTTCAAGTATATCTTAAACTATCAAGATCACCTGACAAAATTCGTGATTTTACGTCCTCTGAAAACAAAGACCGCAGAAGAAGTGGCTCACATTCTCTTAGATATTTTTTGTATTTTGGGTGCCCCTTCAGTACTTCAATCGGACAATGGCAGAGAGTTCGCCAACCGCATTATTGAAGAATTGAAAACTATGTGGCCTGAGTTATCTATAGTACACGGTAAACCGCGGCATTCCCAAAGTCAGGGTAGCGTAGAGCGGGCAAACCAAGACGTACAAAAAATTTTGTTTGCGTGGCTGGAGGATAACAAGACCAATCGTTGGAGTGAGGGGCTTAAGTTCTGTCAACTGCAGAAAAATTGCGCTTATCACACTGGAATACGACAAACTCCATTCGAAGTCATGTTTGGTAAGCATAACTTTAATACGTAAGTTTCTGTATACAAATACTACCTATAGATAAGTGAAGAAGTTGACCGATTTTTTGTTACAGGAAGAAAAGCTCACGTAGGAATACAGACTCTACCAGATTCTATAAAAAAGATTCTTCGAACTGAGGAAGAATTAGAAAGCACTTTAATAAATCTATCAACAGAAGAGAACGAAAATACATCTGTTGTTCCAAAACAAGACGATTCCAATCCAATTACAAATCCCGTAGAAGAAATAAATATTCGACAAAACGTCCCCACGGATATAAAAATATGTTGTATTTGCAAAAAAGAAAGCTCTGGAGCACATACCTGCTGTAAATGTGGGCAAATTGTACACACTACATGCGCTGATAGTACTATAAGTACAGAAGAAGGCTTTGGAAGTACAGTGGTATGTATCCGCTGCGCGCAAAAAGAATTAATAACTATAAATAAAGAAAAGGCTATTGATGGACTTCAAGCTCAAGCAAATATTATGAAACAATTATCCGATAAAAAATTTCCACCTATTGAGGTGGGAAAAACTGTTACTGTGCCTATTCCATGCGTGGATAGAGCAAAAGGTGACGCTCGAAATGTGCTTGGCATAATAACAGAAAAAACCGGTGATGGATTGTATAAGGTAGGCACCAAACAAGGAACTATAAATACACTTTTCTCAAGGAATCAGATACAAGAATGTAAGGAAAATTTGATTAATGTTAATGACATACCCAATATAGAATTATCCTTGAGAGAAGTTAGTACCAAAGATTCAAAGTTTGGAAGCCAAGGCTTTATAAAATGTAATTGTAATAAAAAGTGTAATTCTAATTTGTGCAAATGCAAAAGGTCAAACGTATTGTGCAATTCTAAATGTCATAAATCAACTGATTGCCAGAATAAGTAATTCACTTATTCTTGATTCTTATTGTCGATTTATGATATTTCGATAATTATTTCTTCTTAATTCTTTTTTATACTATGTATTTCAAATTCCTTTATGTTCTGTACTTTTGAAAGAGGTTTTTTATATTGTCTCTCTAATTTTAAAAATATTTCTTTTTTATCAATTAATTTAAAAAATAATTAAAATATTTTTATGTTATGTGCTATTAAAGAGAGTATATTTTATGTTCTAAGAGGCTAAATTTTTACCAAAGATATGTCTATTTTATATTATTAATTACAGTATTTTATATTATGTTAAAAGTACATACCTAACTAACACTAAATATAGGTACTTTCTAAGTGTAAGATGTTATGTTTGATGATGCCAGAATAAGTGATTTACTTATTCTCGATTCTTACACTTATTGTCGATTTATGATATATATTTCGATAATTATTTCTTCTTAATTCCTTTTTATACTATTTTAAATTCTTTCATGTTCTGTACTTTTCAAAAAGATTTTTTATGTTGTCCCTAATTTTAAAAATAATTTTTTATATTGGTTATTTAAAAAAAAAATTAAAATATTTTTATGTTATGTGCTTTTATAAAGAGAGATTTTATGTTCTAAAAGGCTAAATTTTCATCAAAGATATGTCTATTATATATTACCTAGTAATTACAGTATTTTATATTAAAATTATTTTGTGTTCTGTACTTAACCAACCTAACCCGTTCCCTACCTAACCAACACTAAATGTAAGTACTTTCTAAGATGTTATGTTTACAAAATATTTTACTAAAGCTACATTTTTAAACTTAAGGAGAAAAACTATGTACAAGAGTAAAGTAAAGTAAAAAGCTACATTAGGTTAACATAATGTAACTTATAATTTATAAAGTGAGAATATTACAATACATAGGTTAAATGACGCGCTTTAAAAGTATTTAACTGTTTAAAGCGTTTTAAACCAATATTTTACCAAAGCTACATTTTTAACCTTAAGGAGAAAAAACTGTGTACAAGAGTAAAAAAGTAAATAAAAAAACCACATTATGTTAACAATAAGAACTTAATTTAGTAAAAATAATCTTGATTTTATTTGTTAACAGTCACACAGTCTGAATTAAAGCCACACCTAGGATTGACTGGTAAAGTCCGAAGTGATTTTTCTTTAGTTTCTAACATTGACCAGCCATATTAGTTATTCCTAGGATTGACTAGTCAAAGTCCGAAGTGATTTTTCTTTAGTTTCTGACTTTGACTAGCCGTATTAGTTATTCCTAAGATTGACTAGTCAAAAGCCGAAACGCAAAACTTATTTCGGGCTTTGACTAAGACGCTTGGTCGTTCCTGAGAATTGACTAGTCAATCCTAGGAATGCCTGCGTTTCGGGCTTTGACTGTAACATATATATAAACTTTGCATGGTGTGTGGTGATGTTCTCTTTTGCGGGTATGTATTATCGGCGGAAGCAAATTAAGGACATTTAAATATGGGGTTTATTTTCTTTGTTAATTTCATTTGAGGCTTCATATTTTTAGGGTTTATAACGTCATTTTTAAGGATTAATCATTAATTGAAGGTTAACCATTACCCATACAGCACAGATTGTTGCAGAAAGCTTCCAGAAAGGTTTCAAAAACATTTCAACCTTTCACATTTCATGTGCAACATCTTTGAAAGAATTCCGCAATATGTCATATAAAATGTTGCAATAGAAATATGTTTTTGAAACCTTTCACATGAAGATAATTTTTCAAAACTTTTAGTTGAGTTATCTCTGAATTGTTTCACATGAAATAATTTTATGAATCTTTCAGTTGAGTTGTTTCTAAAACCTTTCTCACGCAATAAAGTTAAAAACTTTTAGTTAATTTATTTCTGAATTGTTTCATATGAAATGATTTTGTAAACCTTTTAGTTGAGCTGAAACTTTTCTCACGCAATAAATTTGAAAAGTTTTAATAAAGTTATTTCGGAAACATATCATAAAATATAATTTTGCAAACCTTTTAATTAAGTTTTTAATGAAACTTTACATAGGGGAGATCGGGGCTCGTTGGCACCGTTTTTACAATTTCGGCATTTGAGTTTTTATACAACTAATTATCATGATTAAACAGTACTAATATGATAGAGAGAACCTTTCTTTACATTTTTATGCTAGGAACGCTCTTGTATACCGTATAGTTTCTTTGTAATAAATGAAATATGAACATGCTGCATTGTGGCCAACTTTCCCCGATAGTAGGGTAAGTTGGCTATGCGACAAAAGTCCACGTTAAATTAATGAATACGTAATAGAAACACAAAACGGGTAACACATACGTACTTCTTGATAAAGATTGTATCTTTTAAAGTTATTTTGTAATGATCGAATATCAAAAAGTTGTTGCAGAAAAATAATTGTGAACTATTTTAGATGTAACTTTCTTCATCATAAAAATATTAATATAAATATATATTTAGCTTTTATCAGCATTGTAGATAGTAAATCACATGCTCAAACAGCTCTCACGCGCACGGCAACAACAAGTCAAGCTAAGCGTGTCTTGATATGAGCCAACACACCCCATCCCTACATACGTTTTATTTCAGTCGTTTTATTACAATAAATTACTATTGTTATAGTCAAAATAACATGTCGTATAGTAACAGAAACTTTTTTTTTAAACTAATGATACGTCACTTTGATTTACTTCTCAAGCTAAAGAATATTAATACGATATTTTGAAACGCTCGAAAATTTACTTGTCACCTCTTGAATCAGACTTTTCTCTTTTTCTATTGTAATACTTGTCGGATTAAAATAAAACTTTGTGAAAAGTACCTATGTCATATAAGAAAGTAGGTGGGCTACATTTGTTCTAATCCGGGGATCTGGGGGGTGAAGGGCGGGGGGGGGAGAACCGCGGGCGGGGGGGAACCGTGGGCGGGCGAGGGGGGAATCAAAGGCAAGGGGGGTGAGGGGCGGGGGGACCGCGGGCGGGGGGGAAACGTGGGAAAGGGAAGGGGGGAACCGCGTTTTTCAGGCGCCGCGGGGAGAGGGAAAGGGGGGAACCGCGTTTTTCGGGCGTTACGGGGGGTAGAGCAGAGGGGATCCGCGTTTTTCAGGCGCCGCGGGGGGAGGGGGGAACCGCGTTTTTTGGGCGTTACGGGGGGAGGGGCAGAGAGGAACCGCGATTTTCGGGCGCCGCGTTTTCCAGCGCCGCCGGGCGACCGCGTTTTCTGGCGCCGCGGGGCGAGGGGGTCCGCGTCTTCCGGCGCCGCGGGGCGACCGCGTTTTCGCCGCGGAGCGGGGCGAGGGGGTCCGCGGTTCGCCGCGCCGCAGAGCGTTCGCGTGACGTCACACGGCACGCTCCCGCTCGCGTTATCTCTCTATCGTAGATGTTTCTCCCCCGTCCCCCGGTTGCGCGCGTCTTCTCGTTCGCGCGGTATTTTTCGCTCCCGTTCGCGTTATCTCTCCCTCGCGCGGTCTCGCTCGCTTCCGGCCCCTGTTCGCGCGTTCTCGCTCACGATTGAGTATCTTTCCTTTGCCAACAATATTTAATTGTTCAGATTTTAATATTTCATTTATAATTATACATTTAAGTAAACAATAAACGAAGACAGCTTAACAAAAAGAAACGGTAAATGAAAAGGAAATTATTTTTAACTACATTATATATTATATTATAGTATACATTTATTTATCATGTAGCGCATTATACACAATAGTATCCAAAGCGTAGGCTAATAATTCGCAATCAATAATCGAATTTTTATCATAAAATTCACGCAAGATTGTAACTGCGTTACATTTATCGGTGATACAATTTTGACGTAAAATTGTTACAAATTGTTTGAATTTTTCACTTACGCCGTGAACATTTTGACATAGTTGAAAATACACGTTCTCGACGCAATGTTCTAGTTCGAACAGAAAGAGTACAGTTGACGGTTTCATGTACAAGCTGGTGCCGCACGACGTCAATTTTACAATATCTGCGTCACGTATTTTAACAAGCTTCAGATCTCGAAACGTTAGCAATAATGGTGCCGATGACTGCACGAGTCGCTGTATATCTGCATGTTTTTTGATGAATGTCACCCACGTTGCATGTGGCAGAATTATCCGATTGCCTCGGTTATCGCCAATAAGTATATCCGCAGAGGACATAGGTCCCGCGCTGATTCCAACATCCAAAAATTTATACGCTGTTGATGTCAAGGCAAATCTTCTTCCCAAAATACGCGGCGTGTAGCGGGGTTTATCAAAACTGAAAAAATACAATTATATGTTTATAAAAGTTCTTTTGCACAAGTATATATAAAAATTAGCGGTACTTACTCATTGTGCTGTTTCTCGCACGTTTCGTCCTGAATCGGAACGTAGTAGTTAGAACCATGAATGTTCATCGTATCTGGAGGCTGTTTGCGACGTACTTGAACCGTATTGAACTCTCGACTGCGTTCTAGAATCCACGTAGGCCATTTATACATACCCAAAACTGCAAATCTTGCAAAAATAGCGTCAATGTACGGCTGTTGCATGGTGACCACCACCACAATCCACATATACGTTAAATGTGATATCTTTGTCAAGAACATTCGTGATAAGATCACCTCATCGGGCATCAAATATGATTTCTTTTCAAGAACATACGTGTCTCCCGATGATTTCATCGAACACGTGCAAAACTGCAAAATTTGCAATTTCGCATAATTTAATGGAGCGTTATTGTTTTGAAGAACATGTCGCGACATGTCTCGCGATGATTTCATCGAACACGTGAAAAACTGCAAATTTTGCAAATAGCGCCGATGTACGGCTGCTGAGATGAAATTAGATACGATAAGCAAACGATGCATCATTAGTAGAATATAAAATGACGAATCTGGAGGATACGCTCAATAGTCGAGAACTGGAAGTCGTGAGTGCAACAAATGGCGTTAGCAAGAGGATCGTGCAATAACATGGAGCAAGAGTTGTTGAAGCAATCCACCCTGTTAAATTCGAGGGAATAAGACTTTGCTGCGTGGGAGCAACGATGTGACGAGTTTATCAGTAGTTATACTAAGGGAGTTCCAACTCGGGAGCTCCGAGGAGGGGGGGTGAGGGAGGGGGGTATCGGATTACGCGGGGGGTGAGGGGGTGAAGGAGGGGGGTATCGGGATTTCCCGGGGGGTGAGGGGGAGGGGGGGTATCAAGTTACATAGGGGTATTAGGTTACATGGTGATAACGCGGGGGGTGAGGGGTGGGGGGAGGGGGCGGGGTATCGGGTTACACAAGGATATCGGATTTCGCTGGGGTGAGGGGTGGGGGGAGGGGCGTGGTATCGGGTTACACAAGGATATCGGGTTACACAAAAATATCGGATTTTTTTCGCGGAGTGGGGGGAAGGGGGGGAGTTGACCTTGACATACCACCGGGATGACTCATCGGGATGAGTCACCGGGATGACTCACCCGCGCCGCTGGTCCGCGCCGCTGGTCCGCGCGGGGGGGAGGGGGTCCGCGTTCGCGTTCGCGGTCGCGCCGCGGGTCCGCGTGGGGGTTCGCGGGGGTCCGCGGGGGCCGCGTGGAGGTCCGCGGTTGCGCCGCGGGGTCCGTCGGGTCGCGGGGGGGGGGCCTCGTTCGCAACGACGCCGCTAGGCGGCGTACAATGGGTAAGACTAACTTGATAGCGCACTGCGTAGGAGCGTGTATTTTTGTCGATGACGCATCGAACCTGTCGGGACACGTTTGTCGTAAACAACATTTTTCTAGAAAAAAGGAGGTGTTATCTCGTAGACTAAACAATTTCGCGCTATTTTTGTACGACGCAGTACGTAAAAAACAAAGGAAGAAATAATCTTTCAAGTTTCAATTGGAGCGAGAGAGAGGGCAAAGGGTATATAACGAGGGATGAAGCGCGTCGAGCCGCATTAGTATACGATTTGAGAGCGATACATCGGTCAAAGAGTATCGAGATTTATTGTGTGGTTAAACACGTTATCACGTATAAGTGCTGTGAAGTGATATAATAAAAGAACTGGTGCGAAAGTGATGAAACATGGATCAATTCGAGCAAACCGAACGCGATCTATTGGAGCTATCCGACCAAGTAGCTACCGTGGGTGAATATTTCACATGGACACTGCAATGCGCGGAATTCGTCGAGCAGCTCGAGACACGCTGTAGTGCCAAACGTCAGCGGCTCTCCGACAATCCAACGATCGGGCAGAGGCAATCGTTGGTTGCCCGAATCGCGCGACTCGAGGGTGTGAAGTCGCGATTGGAAAGACAATTTATCCATAGCGGTGGTAATTATGCGAATGCAGGCACCAGTGGCGACACGCGCGCGGCAGAACTCGTATGGCGAGAAATCGACGCCGGGTTCGAAACGCGAATAATGACCGGTGCGGTAATTAATACAGACCATATAGAACCGCGACAGTTTTTGGAAGACGCCTGCATCGTAGTGTGCAAGCGAGTACGAGACATTATAAAAACACATAACTGTGTCAAAGTGAACACCGCGTTCAACGGGGAGTTTGTGGCGGGTGATAAACGTGCCAATAAGAGTATATGTACAAATAACATAGAACTCTGTGATACATCACACTTGCATGATTGGTACGAGCTGCACGTTATCGAGCCCACATTAGCGAAACTCGAGGAGTTCCAGGAACGCGACAGTGGGTGGGCGTTGACTCGAATCCTCAATTTGACGGTGAGCGTCAACAAATACAATCCTTTGCGCGCGGGGTTTCACTTGGAATTGCCTAAAGACATTAAAGTAAAGAACGCGATGATCAATGTGCTGTCTATGGACAATGCATGTTTTGCATGGTCAGTGGTCGCCGCCTTACATCCAGCCGAAAGAAATTCAGAACGGGAATCTTCATACCCGCATTATTCAAGGGTACTGAATTTACGAGACATTGAGTTCCCAATGACGTTGAGTCAAATTAAACAGTTCAAACTACTCAACGATATATCCGTCAACGTCTATACCATCGAGGGACAGAAGACGTCAAACGTGTTTCCAATACGGCTTACCGACCACACGAGTGTTAAAAAACATGTTAATCTGCTGTACATGCAGGATCCGCCAGACAACAATGTTGGACATTTCGCGTGGATTAAAAATCTATCCCGTCTCGTGAGCTCACAATTGAGCATGCATCATGGTCAGAAGTACATTTGTAATCGGTAAGTACTTATATTTTTTTTAATAATATATATATCATTTTTATATTTTGTGTATAAAAAAAATTTATATTTTATGATTCTTTTTTTGCAGATGTCTTCACTACTTTAGTTCGAGCGACAAATTACAGTCTCACACTGTGGACTGTCGAAAGATAAACGACTGCGCTATCAAACTACCGAGTGAAGACAACAAGTGGCTGTGCTTCAAGAACCATAGCAGGAAAGAGCGACTTCCCTTCGTGGTGTACGCCGATCTGGAGTGTGTGCTGCAGAAGACACAACCGGAGACGGAACACGCGTCATACGCCTATCAACATCATCGAGTATGTAGTATAGCATACTACGTACAGTGCTCGTATGATGAAACGTTATCAGCGTATCGATTTCGTCGCGATAACGACTGCGTCGCGTGGTTTGTCGAGGAACTCAAAGGATTGGCGCATCGCGTAAAGAACGTCTTGTTCGACATTGTATGCATGGTAGACCTAACGCGAGACGAGTGGGAGACATTTCACAGCGCGGCGCAATGTCACATATGTGAAAAACCGTTCGCGCCAAATTATAATCGTGTACGCGATCATTGCCACTTGACCGGGCGTTACAGAGGTCCAGCACACTCGACGTGCAATCTGAATTATAAGGATTCTCACTTTCGTGTCGGCGGACATGACGTTCTTCCGACCCGTCTGCAGAGCGAAGACGACGTATCGCGGTTTCTCAAGCTGGGTCGCGGTCTTAATGGCCCACGAATGCTTGGTCGTGTTTTGCAACAGGGGATACTCGTACAGATCCCACGAACGGAAACCCATACTTAAATATCGTCCGTCTTAGAAACGGCGACAACGAAACATGAGACCGTTAAAATCGACCGATGTGGATAAAAATATCGAAAAGCGATGGTTGGTGGACGAATTGCACGCTCCGGCGAGAAGAAATTTTCCCCGAAGACACGTCATAGTGTGAGGGTACGACGACCTGTGGCAGGCTGACATCGTCGAGATGCGTCCGTACTCGCGTTTCAACGGAGGCTACCACTACATACTTACCGTTATCAATGTGTTGAGCAAGTACGCGTGGGCCGTGCCGCTCAAGGGTAAAGGTGGCAGCGAGACGGCTGACGCTATCGCTGAGATAATTCGAGATAGCGAGAGGTGCCCTAGTAATCTACAAACCGACATGGGGAAGGAATTTTACAACACCGACGTGCAACGTCTCGTCAGAAAACACGACATCAATCATTATTCCACGTATTCGGTGTTGAAAGCGTCGGTCGTCGAGCGATTCAATCGTACGTTAAAGAACAACATGTGGAAGATGTTTACGCTCAACGGAAATTACAAGTGGGTCGACGTGTTGCCGCGACTCGTGTCGGATTACAACGCGCGCAAGCATCGAACCATCGGCATGCGACCCGTCGACGTTACTCCCGCGATCGCCGAAAGACTCTTGGCTACGGTGTACAGCGCGATAAAGATCGCGGGCCCGGCAAAATTCAAAGTGGGCGACTCGGTACGCGTCAGCAAATACAAGACAATTTTTTAGAAGGGTTACACGCCGAGTTGGACCACCGAGGTGTTTAAGATCGTTAAAGTGCAGCGTACCAATCCCGTAACCTATCTACTCGAGGACTATCGTGGAAAATCCGTCTCTGGAGGGTTCTACGAGTACGAGTTGCATCGCGCGACTTATCCAGACGTGTATCTCGTGGAGAAAGTACTGCGCAGGAGGGGCAACGAGGTTTACGTTAAATGGCTGGGATTCGATGGATCGCACAACTCTTGGATACACAAGAACAATGTTATTTAATTCGTGCAAACTGTATTTTATTCTTAATATAAAAAATGATATATGTAAAATGTTTGAAATATGTGTGTGATACATATACAGTATATAATAAAAAATATTAAATACTAAATACATGTGCGCGATATCCTTATTAATATTCCTTCTCATATATAATACGATATTTACTTGAGGACTATTTCTTACATACATATATGTTATACTACATACATTACATACATACATTATATTACATATATACATTACGTATATACATTTATATGTACATACATACATTTTATTACATACATGCATACATACATTATATTCCATACATACATACATACATGAATCTTCATTGTTCCTTATTACAATAACTAACTATGATAAAGGTATGCGATAATGTCCCCACGGCAACGTATCGGTCGAATCCGGCACGATATATCGCTTATCGTCGTACGGACTCAGAGCGATTTTCGTCTCGCTAATAGTGTACACTTCGTGCATTTTCGATCTTATACACGACTGCGGTCGAGTCATTTCGATCTCATCGTTCAAACACCGCGTGTAGTCGTCGAATGTGATGGTGCGCGCGATGACGTTGCTTTTTACACCTTTTGCTTTTTTACAGTCTTTTTTGCCATCGACTCGCAAGGCGTACATTTTCGCCCTAAGTCCAACGAATTCGGTCATAATGGCCCCGTTGTTTTCGTCCTTCATCAGGCCTGGCACTTTTTTATTGACGAGAGGCATATCATAAGCGTTATCTACCGCATAGTCACTTGTGTCGAACCTGACTATATCATGTTTCATGTTCTCGTACGCGTCGTCGCACTTGATATGATAAATCAAACTGTCCGTGTCGGTATACATGATTCTACACGAGTCGCGGTACAAGGGAGACATGTATTCGTGGTGAAATTCGTATAGGCACACCTTCGACAAGTCGAGGATGCACATGCCAACGTAGATCGGTTTGTCGAATTTCACCTCGAGTTTGCGCAGTTCGATGGCTACCAGATTTTCTGAAAACACGCTACTGCTGTGAAAATTCGGTCGCGCGATCATTGCCTCTGCACCGTATCTACCTTTCCACTTCGTCACTAATTTTACATCGACGTGATTTCGTACATTCTCCATTGTTTTCCCAAAAACAGCGTTATTCATTAATTTATATAACGTTTTTTTGAACTCATTTTTGGCTTGCGTTCTGAATTTTGTATTGAGTTCGATGTAAGAGCGGAGCCACTCAGATTGAGCGAATTGTAATACACGATGTATTTTAGTGATGCGAAGACCATGGCGCGTGCACTGTTGCAGATTGCGATAATGGATGACATAACGCTTCTTATCGTGCAACGTGGCGAGAAGTTTGTCCTGCCGTTTGCCGGGTGGTTTATCGCGCATCGGACAGAACGGTAGGTCAGCGTGCGCGTCGTGTTTATCCTGCGGATACTCAAGATCGACCTCGAGAATATAGCCCGTAGGCGAATCCAAAGCGATCGCGTTAACGTCGAAATTTGACGTGTCTTCGACCCATCGAAACTCCGCGTAGGGCAGTGGCTTACACATCGCCCAGCCGTATAAGATGTTGACATCGAAGTACATTAGGTACGATGACGGTTTCGATGAATCGTACGACTCTATATACTTGTTGTTGGCCTTCGCGTATCTGCCGGAACATTGACTCAGGCCGCCGCGTATACCACGTTCGATAAACATGACCCTGTCAACGTCGGTCAGTGGTTCAAAATTGATACATGTATGTTTCAACATCGCGTCCCACGTAAAACCTGGTAAAGTGTAGTAGTACGCGGGATCAAGCCCGTAACTCGCGACGCAGCTGTCGCGGAAATTTTCAAACACGTCGGCCAACAGCAAGACATCGGTTTTCAGATATAGATCGCTGTATTCGCCTAGAGTTCGAACGGAGAATCGCTGCCATACGTTCGCGGCGTGCGCGTAATCGCTCTCGGATACGGTGTCACCGGTCAAAGAACTGTAAAATGAATCGCGCGGCGGTAAACACGTATCCTCCAGCTTTTCGACGCTGTCCACGTATTCGTATGGAAAGACACCTTTTCGCGTCAATAATTCGAAATCGTCGTCGGATAACGCGGAAAATTTGGAATGTATAATTTTCAATTTATCCTTATCGAGGAAGGATGCCAATTTTGCGAGACTCGCGCTCAGAAATTTGTATGAGTCGATAAATCTTAATTTTATATCGCTTCGCAAATCAGATCTTTCCGCGGTGTCTTTCACGTGTTTAGTAAATGAGATGTACTTTTCCTTTGTTATAGGCAGTACATCGATTGAGCCTTTGAACGCGACAACTATCTCCTTGATAATAAAGTGCGCGTCATAGCCTGACAGATTGTGGAATAATACTGGGATGAAGTGAGAATCCTTATAATTCAGATTGCACGTCGAGTGTGCTGGACCTCTGTAACGCCCGGTCAAGTGGCAATGATCGCGTACACGATTATAATTTGGCGCGAACGGTTTTTCACATATGTGACATTGCGCCGCGCTGTGAAATGTCTCCCACTCGTCTCGCGTTAGGTCTACCATGCATACAATGTCGAACAAGACGTTCTTTACGCGATGCGCCAATCCTTTGAGTTCCTCGACAAACCACGCGACGCAGTCGTTATCGCGACGAAATCGATACGCTGATAACGTTTCATCATACGAGCACTGTACGTAGTATGCTATACTACATACTCGATGATGTTGATAGGCGTATGACGCGTGTTCCGTCTCCGGTTGTGTCTTCTGCAGCACACACTCCAGATCGGCGTACACCACGAAGGGAAGTCGCTCTTTCCTGCTATGGTTCTTGAAGCACAGCCACTTGTTGTCTTCACTCGGTAGTTTGATAGCGCAGTCGTTTATCTTTCGACAGTCCACAGTGTGAGACTGTAATTTGTCGCTCGAACTAAAGTAGTGAAGACATCTGCAAAAAAAGAATCATAAAATATAAATTTTTTATACACAAAATATAAAAATGATATATATATTATTAAAAAAAATATAAGTACTTACCGATTACAAATGTACTTCTGACCATGATGCATGCTCAATTGTGAGCTCACGAGACGGGATAGATTTTTAATCCACGCGAAATGTCCAACATTGTTGTCTCGCGGATTCTGCATGTACAGCAGATTAACATGTTTTTTAACACTCGTGTGGTCGGTAAGCCGTATTGGAAGAACGTTTGACGTCTTCTGTCCCTCGATGGTATAGACGTTGACGGATATATCGTTGAGTCGTTCGAACTGTTTAATTTGACTCAACGTCATTGGGAACTCAATGTCTCGTAAATTCAATACCCTTGAATAATGCGGGTATGAAGATTCCCGTTCTGAATTTCTTTCGGCTGGATGTAAGGCAGCGACCACTGACCATGCAAAACATGCATTGTCCATAGACAGCACATTGATCATCGCGTTCTTTACTTTAATATCTTTAGGCAATTCCAAGTGACCCCCCGCGCGCAAAGGATTGTACTTGTTGACGCTCACCGTCAAATTGAGGATTCGAGTCAACGCCCACCCACTGTCGCGTTCCTGAAACTCCTCGAGTTTCGCTAATGTGGGCTTGATAACGTGCAGCTCGTACCAATCATGCAAGTGCGATGTACCACAGAGTTCTATGTTATTTGTACATATACTTTTATTGGCAAGTTTATCACCCGCCACAAACTCCCCGTTGAACACGGTGTTCACTTTGACACAGTTATGTGTTTTTATAATGTCTCGTACTCGCTTGCACACTACGCTGCAGGCGTCTTCCAAAAACTGTCGCGGTTCTATATGGTCTATATTAATTACCGCACCGGTCATTATTCGCGTTTCGAACCCGGCGTCGATTTCTCGCCATACGAGTTCTGCCGCGCGCGTGTCGCCACTGGTGCCTGCATTCGCATAATTACCACCGCTATGGATAAATTGTCTTTCTAATCGCGACTTCACACCCTCGAGTCGCGCGATTCGGGCAACCAACGATCGCCTCTGCCCGATCGTTGGATTGTCGGAGAGCCGCTGACGTTTGGCACTACAGCGTGTCTCGAGCTGCTCGACGAATTCCGCGCATTGCAGTGTCCATGTGAAATATTCACCCACGGTAGCTACTTAATCGGATAGCTCCAATAGATCGCGTTCGGTTTGCTCGAATTGATCAATGTTTCATCACTTTCGCACCAGTTTTTTTATTATATCACTTCACAGCACTTGCACGTGATAACGTGTTTAACCACACAGTAAATCTCGATACTCTTTGACCGATGTATCGCTCTCAAATCGTATACTAATGCGGCTCGACGCGCTTCATCCCTCGTTATATACCCTTTGCCCTCTCTCTCGCTCCAATTGAATCTTGAAAGATCATTTCTTCTTTTGTCTTTTACGTACTGCGTCGTAAAAAAATAGCGCGAAATTGTTTAGTCTACGAGATAACACCTCCCCCTTTTCCTAGAAAATGTTTACGACGAACATGTTCCAACAGGTTCGATGCGTTATCGGGCCCATCATCGTCCCGATGACGTCATTTCTTCCTTTGTCTCGCGTACTGCGTAGATGGATTGTTTAGTCTACGAGATAACACCCCTTTTTTCCTAGAAAAATGTTGTTTACGACGAACATGTTCCAACAGGTTCGATGCGTTATCGGGTCCATCATCGTCCCAATGACGTCATTTCTTCCTTTGTTTTTTTTACGTACTGCGTCGTAAAAAATAGCGCGAAATTGTTTAGTCTACGAGATAACACCCCCTTTTTTCCTAGAAAAATGTTGTTTACGACGAACGTGTCCCGACAGGTTCGATGCGTCATCGACAAAAATACACGCTCCTACGCAGTGCGCTATCGAGTTAGTCTTACCCATTGTACGCCGCCTAGCGGCGTCGTTGCGAACGAGGCCCCCCTCCCGCGACCCGACGGACCCCGCGGCGCAACCGCGGACCTCCACGCGGCCCCCGCGGACCCCCGCGAACCCCCACGCGGACCCGCAAAGCGACCGCGAACGCGAACGCGGACCTCCTCCCCCCCCGCGCGGACCAGCGGCGTGGACCAGCGGCGCGGGTGAGTCATCCCGGTGACTCATCCCGGTGAGTCATCCCGGTGGTATGTCAAGGTCAACCCCCCTTCCCCCAACCCCGCGAAAAATCCGATATTTTTGTGTAACCCGATATCCTTGTGTAACCCGATACCCCGCCCCTCCCCCCACCTCCCGCGAAATCCGATATCCTTGTGTAACCCGATACCCCGCCCCTCCCTCCACCCCTCACCCCCCCGCGAAATCCGATACCCTTGAGTACCCCGATACCCCCCCTCCCCCTCACCCCCCGGGGAATCCCGATACCCCCCTCCCTCGCCCCCTCACCGGCTCGGACCAGCGGCGCGGGTGAGTCATCCCGGTGACTCATCCCGGTGAGTCATCCCGGTGGTATGTCAAGGTCAACTCCCCCCTTCCCCTCACCCCGCGAAAAATCCAATATTTTTGTGTAACCCGATATCCTTGTGTAACCCGATACCACGCCCCCTCCCCCCCATCCCTCACCCCCCGCGTAATCCGATATCCTTGCCGTCTGGGCGACCATGAAGGCTAAGACGAAGCTTGGAATGGGTTTGAAAACGAAAAAATCGAAAACTGCGAAGAAAAAAAATCTAATGGAAAAACGGATACTTCCGACAGCGAAACGAGGCGGCGTATTGCCGATTCTACCGTTGTTGGGAGTTCTCGGTTCTCTGGCCGGCGGAGCGGCGGCAGTCGTAAAGGCCGTGAACGATAACAAAGCCGCGCGGCGTCAGCTGGAAGAGATGCAACGTCACAATCGCGCCGCGGAAGGTCGCGGACTTTATCTCGCTCCGTACAAATACGGACAAGGGCTGTATCTCGGCCCGCACAAACGCGGGCGAGGAGTAGCGTCAAAAAATAAAATAAAAAAAACGTCAAAAAGACGTTAAATATGCTCGCGGGTATTACGACTAACGTACAATTGAATCGATTGGCAAGGCTTTTGCGCGTACCGTTCTTCAGAGGTGTCTTCATGCGTGATTCGTTACCGATCGGCGGTATACGTCGAAACGAGAGCGGTATCGTGAATTTGGACGACGCAGCGGGTCCCGGTACTCATTGGGTAGCGTACGCGAAGAGGGAAGATCGAATCGTATATTTCGACAGTTTCGGCAATCTTCGACCACCGAAAGAACTGGTGCGATATTTCGGGCCGAACGTGTCGAAGATCGAGTACAATTGCACGTCTTATCAGCGATACGATCAGAACATCTGTGGACAATTGTGCCTGCAATTTCTCCGGACGATTGACGCTAATTTAAAGCCTGACGGTGCGCCGTGGTGACTCAGTATTCGTTAACGGTTTCCGCCGACATGTCTATAACGTTCACGCTGACCGGGAAGAGCAGCATCCTCGCGGAGCACTATTTTCCCGCAGTGGATCTGAGCGACGGTGACTACGAACTCGGTCTAACGTGCTTTGAGAATTATCACACGATTCCGAACGTGAATTCTTCGAACAATAAATTTTATTTCGACGAGGATGACACGGAAATTACGATTCCCGAGGGATCGTACGAGATACGAGCCATAAATGAGTTTTCGAAACGCGAAATTTTACGAAAACGCCCGCGACGCGTAAATCGTTCCAACGATGATCGTACGTCGGTCGCGAATATCGCGCGAGAGGCGACCATTCGCGCAAACAGCTACGAAGACGAGGCCGCGGAATACCCGATAGTGCTCCGCGCAAATTACAATACGATGAAGAGCGAGATCAAGTGCGCTTTCAGAGTGAACTTTAACAAACCGAACAACGTCGGATCGCTGCTGGGATTCTCGTATATTGCAGCCGAGACAGTGGCACGAGTCGGACGCGTCGATTAATATTATCAACGTAAACATTATCCGCGTGGAGTGTAACGTAACCGCGGGTGCGTACAGCAACGGCAAACGCGTTCACACGATACACGAATTTTTACCGAGCGTACCACCGGGATATAAGATATCGGAAACGCCGGCGCAGATCATTTATCTGCCGATCATCGCGCGAAGCGTTACGGATCTAACGATACGCGTCACAGATCAAGACGGACGATTGCTCGATTTTCGAGGAGAAGAGATCACCATCAGATTGCACGTACGACGGCTACAGCGATAACGCGCGACGTGTGACATGCTCGTGTTGAACGACTCGGAGCACGCGACAAATAAGAATATCTTTACGACTGCGACGATCGACGATATCATCAAATCGACATTCGATAGCGTTAAAACAGAGACGAAAACAGAGACGAAAAAGAAGCTCAACGCATCGAACGTTAAATTTTTACAATCTCTGTGATTCGCGGTACGAAACATCTGAACGATGACTGAAATTCTTAACATCGGAGGCGAGCCGGTCTTTGACGATCGCATCGTCAAGATCGAGACTCACACGTACAACCCGTACGCCAACACAACGTTCGAGTATAGCGACGAGATACGAATACCCATACAACAGCAGGATCTGTATACGTTGCCGTGCGAAAGTTTTCTCTACGTCGAAGGAACATTGACGGTGACCAGAGCAGCTGGTCAAGCCGATAACGTGGTATTGGGTACTAATTGCGTCGCGTTCATGTTTGACGAGATTCGATACGAGCTCGACGGTATGGAGATTGATCGTTGCAGAAACGTAGGAATAACCAGCACGCTCAAGAACTACGTTACGGTATCGTCCGACAGAAGCGTGATCCTGCGAAACGCGGGCTGGGAACCACATAATAACCCGAATGGATATTTCAATTTCTGCGTACCGCTCAACTTGTTACTGGGATTTTGCGAGGATTACAAACGTGTGGTGATCAACGCTCGTCACGAATTGATCTTGATACGAGCGCGCAACGACAACAATTCCCTGGTGGGAAGTCTCGCGTTGGAGCCTACTATCAAAATACTCAAGATACAATGGCGAATGCCTCACGTGGTATTGAACGAGATCAACAAGCTGTCGATGCTGCGCACCTTGGAAGACGGACGATATTTAAGTATGGGTTTCCGTTCGTGGGATCTGTACGAGTATCCCCTGTTGCAGAACACGACCAAGCATTCGTGGGCCATTAAGACCGCGACCCAGCTCGAGAAACCGCGATACGTCGTCTTCGCTCTGCAGACGGGTCGGAAGAACGTCATGTCCGCCGACACAAGCCGATTCGACGACTGCAACTTGACCAACGTAAAACTCTATCTAAACTCGGAAGTTTATCCGTACGACGATCTGAATTTGGACTTTGGTAAACACAGATGGGCGATTCTGTACGATATGTACGCTCGTTTCTGCAAGGGATACTACGGATACGAATATCTCGAGCCGAGTCTCACCGTTTCGACTTTTCTACGTAACGGTCCGTTTGTAATCATCGATTGCTCTCGCCAAAACGAATCCGTCAAAAACGCTACCGTGGATGTTAGACTAGAATTCGACTGCATGGAGAACGTACCGCCGAATACTTCCGCGTACTGTCTCATCATACACGACCGCGTGATTGAGTACAACCCGTTGACGAACGTGGTGCGCAAAATAGTCTGAATGTTCGCGGCAACGTCGACGTAAATATTTTCTCTCTCCTTCCATCAATCTCCGATACAATTATTGAAAGGGGTAAGGGAGGGGGAAGTATAAATCAGAGTGTCGCGAGACGGTTTGCAGAGTTGCGCGTCATTCCTCTCGAATGACGCATCGACGAGCGAGAGAAAGATAAAGAAATCTCGTCATGTCCGTATCAACGTTCGTGGACCTGCAAGGATTCCTCGTCGGGATGAAATTTGTCGTGAAGGAGGTGGCGGTGCTGAGAAAAGGCTGCGTTCTGACGCATCACATCTTTAATTACCCCATGCCGTGGAATCTCCTCACAAAATCCGACAAATCGTGCGCTACCTGGTTGATTCGCAATCACCATGGATTACGATGGGAAGACGGAAACGTGCCGTACAGTATGGTAAAACGCCTGATTACATCAGCCGTGCTTGGTATAGAAGAAGACAAAAAAGAAGACAAAGAAGACGATGACGACGAGATGCCGACTCTTGTGTACGTCAAGGGATGCCAAAAACGAGAATGGCTGGTCGATCTGCTGGAGAATTATGCGCGAAAAAACCTAATCGTCGAGACTCTGGATGCGCATTACGAAGATATCGAATCTTTGAATAAACTAGATGACACCAATACTATGCGATGCGGAAAACATAAAAAGAATTGCGCGTTACAAAATGTAATAAAACTATTTAACTGGTGGTCGCGCGCGACGCCATAAGGATTTGCGATCTTTTTTTAATAAATAAATTATATATAACTTTTTATAATGTTTTATTTCTTACTCCCCTTCCCCTCTCCAATCATCATCGTTAGAGTAGGCTTTACTTCCCCCTCTCCTAAAAAAAATCCACTGCGCAGTTCTATAAACATTATTTCCCCCTCTCCCTTTCCCCCACCACATCATTACTTTGGGAATTGTCGCGTATACTCGATTAATTTTATATGATCAGTCTTGTCGCGATCGTTTGTATTGACAGTCAACTTCTCAGAGTCTAGAGAGCGAAAATGTTCTCCTTTGAAGGATGCAATAGCAGCAGCAGCAGCAGCAGCAGCAGCAGCAACAACGGTGCAAAACGCATGAATACCATGAATTATTACGTGCCGATTCACGACGTTGAAACTCAAACGTATGAGAAGAAATGTAATAGGTAAGTTTCGTTTAGGATAAAAAACATATAAAATCTACCCCAGTTTTTATATCTTAGCAAATTGTAATACTTACTATAAATAAAACTAATTTTATTTATTTTATACAGCATTTCGTTGGATCGTCGCGCGGTTCGTATACTCAACAGACGATACGCGTTGACAGCTAAGGAATACAAATTCCTCGAAATTGGTATCAACGTGGGTCCACCGAGCTACGTGGTGATCGCCGTTGGAGATCCTCGCCGAGGAAAGGAACTGCTGTTGTCTCTCGAAACGTGGAAGGCACTATACGAGCAACGGCAAAATATTCAGAATTTCTTTCGCAATGACTTCAAAGATATTCATAGTTTTATAAACGTTGGACCGCTAACGGTGAGAGTTTGTACAGTTAATAACATCAAACTCATACGTCTCGAATCTGCAAACATATGCTTGAGAATGACCGAATCGACGATGCATCGTATGTTCGATCTCGATCGGTGCATCGATGCGAGATTCGATCGTTTGATCAGAATACTTGCGACGGTCGATGCAAAGTTTGCGCAGTTCTCCGATATCGCGTCCACTGTGAAGGATCCCAAGGAAGCGTCGAATGTAATATACGCTAGCGATGCGTTCAATATGAATCAGATCGTCGATTGTGAGCTCGCAGCTTTAGTTTTTTATAGTATGTAATATATATATATTATGTAAAAAAGAGTTAAATAAACAGGCTTTTTTTTACAACTAAATGAACGATGTAATTTCTTTGCGTGCATGTCCATCCCTACCTATATTTTATCAAATGTTGTTTACGACGAACATGTTCCAACAGGTCCGATGCGTTATCGAATCGATCATCGTCCCGATGACGTCATTTCTTCCTTTGTTTTTTTTACGTACTGCGTCGTAAAAAAATAGCGCGAAATTGTTTAGTCTACGCGATAACACCCCCCTTTTCCTAGAAAAATGTTGTTTACGACGAACGTGTCCCGACAGGTTCGATGCGTTATCGGGTCCATCATCGTCCCGATGACGTCATTTCTTCCTTTGTCTTTTACGTACTGCGTCGTAAATAATAGCGCGAAATTGTTTAGTCTACGAGATAACACCTCCCCCTTTTCCTAGAAAATGTTTACGACGAACATGTTCCAACAGGTTCGATGCGTTATCGGGTCCATCATCGTCCCGATGACGTCATTTCTTCCTTTGTCTCGCGTACTGCGTAGATGGATTGTTGTTTCGTGCGTGCGGGAGTTCTGTCCGCAACGCTAATTTCGGATTCACTCTTTACTAAAAAAAGACGATTGCAAGATCTCGTTTCGTATTTTATCTTTATTATCACACTAAAACGATCGGGAGGTCTCGGCTTTGTCGGTTCTACGAGATCTCGGTCTCTACAACGTGCGATCCGACCTTGACGAAATCTGAAATCGCTCTGCTCTCGCTGCGTCTCGCCGCATATATAGATATGATAGTCGGTTACGCACGAACGGCACGGATTGGTTCGCCTCGTCGCGCGATAGCCAATCCGGTACAAAACAACACGTGTTTCTCCGGCGATCTCGAACACGGAGATCAAAAGACGCCACGTTGTCGCTTTTATCGATTATAATGTTCCGCTCGGCGGGACTTTCAGTGGGCCCACGTTTACGACGCAACATACTCCCCCCGTTGAGAGGATATCGATCAACCATTATTACATTATTGTCTTACATCGATAAGATTGTTATAACGAAGATACATTTGTGTTTCGTCGCATTATTAGTCGATGGGAAGTGGACATAGGCACTTCACTGCTCGCTTCAACGTTCCGGTCGCTGTTTTCACGGAAACAGCTCGTATTCCTCCATCCTGACCCGGATGAATCTCTGCGATTTTTCCTAAAGCCCATTGAAAGCAAGGGAGGCCCTTTTCCTTTATGAGCACGATCATTCCGTTGTGGATTTTTTTTCTCCGTCCTTGATCCACTTTCGACGGATCTGGAGCTCGTTGAGATATTCCAAGTTCCAGCGTGCCCAAAAGTCTTGTCGCACCTTGGAAATATGCTGCCAAGTGGACAACCGATTGGCTGGGACAGACGAGAAATCAGGCTCAGGCATATTAATCAATGGTCGACCGATTAAGCAATGGGCGGGTGTTAAAGCGGAAAGGTCATTGGGGTCAGAAGATAGAAGGTTATAGGTCGCGAGTTGAGTATTCCTTCAATTTCAACGGTGAAAGTATTCAATTCTTCAAACGTAAATAAGAGATCTCCGACTACACGCTTAAAATGATGCTTAAATAATTTCACCGTGGATTCCCAAAGCCCACCGAAATGTGGAGCTATGGGAGGTATAAAATTCCACGTTATATGGTGTTCTACCGAGAATCGATTCGTCAGATTCTTGTGTTCGTCTGAGTTAAAAGCTGATATAATTCTTTCAATTCATTATTCGCTCCTATAAAGTTCGTGTATCTCGCGTGAAAAACATGACTTTTGTACGATTTTCATTATTCGCGTCTCCGCTTCATTTATTTCCCTTATGTATATATGCCCGCGGAAGGTATTTTTTGGACAAAGACCCCAAGCAGCATTTTTCGGTTAACTTTCCGACTAAGGACTACTTTTCTACTAATCACAACGTTGTAAGCGGTTCAAGAAAGTTATAAAATGTAACTTATAATTACTAACGTTTTTTGGACGTTGTCTAAACGTTAAAATTACGACGTGCTTTTTTTATCACTTTCCCAACGTCAAATTCGAAACAGTTTAAGTCCTATTACCCGACGTTAAGATATTTAACGTTCGCCTGACGTTATACTCTGCACTACACTTTTCGAGCGACTTTAATACGTAATTCCCAACGTAAACCAACGTTTTGTTATCAAACGTTGTAAAACGCTAACGTTGTAAAACGTCGCCTGTGGTCATTTCTGACTGACGTTAAGAAATCGCGAGAAATGGTAACAAATTCTGCCTAAATGAATGTAGAGCAGATTACTGCTGCATCAAGCGGGCATCGTCGACGGCAATTCGCGGCGTCGTGCGTGAGCTACGAGGACTATGCGACGAATGTTGACGATCCACGGCCGAACCGGTCTATCTCATCTCACGCGGTTATCGTCGCGTCGTCGGGAAACAACGCGCGCGCGCCGCGCGATTCACAGCTCGAGAGCGCGTTCGCTCGGCTGCACGGCTGCCATAACCATGCTTTAGATCACCATACAGATGGTATTGCATAGGTCGGATTTGGTTAAGATATACGACTCATTCGCAAATCTAGTATAGAATTTTTAACTAATTGATACTTTATCGTAATGTTAAGTCAGTTTGGTGACCTTGTTAAGACTTTTAGTCAATATAGGTACAATTTTGCCTACAGTGGTATACTACTTAGTTTGGAAAAGTCTGAAAAAGTTAATTATTTTATACGAGAAGACAAATTTTGTAGAATTTATTGCACCTTTTACTACGTAAAGTTTGATATAGTGTGGAACGCTGACTTCGCCATTTTCATTCCTCAAAGAGGAAGGCAAATAATCCGCCATTTTCCAGTATATTTAGATTTATATTTTTTAACGCATTTTATTAACAATTTAAAGCATTTATATAATATCTGTTGTTAAGGTTTTGACAACATATTTATCTTAAAAGTAATTTTGACGAAAAAAAATTAAAATCTACACTTTGGAAAATTTTAGTTATTTATTAGAATATTTAGTAAATTGAAATATTTTAGAAAGGATTCGTCTAATTTCGACTTATCATTTCCACATTTATCAATAAAGTGAGTTTTGTTATACAATTTCAGTGCTGGGTTCGTGTATTTATGGCAAAATTACAATAGTATCAAAGACTGCGCAAACTATATTTTTCCTATAAAGCCATTTTATTTGTGCCAAATTGATAAGTACGTATTATGATACATTTATTACACCAATGCCGTCATATGGTTTGAATGGAAGCACGAAAACTACACCTAAAATGTACGTTGTGAAAAAATAACCTCAGGTCTAGCAGAGTGTACAAAATCAAAGTTTACATACCAACGTTAAAACTGGTGGAAAAAATGTAACCTTAATTTAACTTATATAAGTCGGATTCCAACGTTGGTACAACCTAAATTTGATTCCCCAAATTAGTGCAAAAGAGGGTTGAAACGACGTAGCGAAAACGTTGGATACCAACGTTAAGTGTGTTTATCTTAACGTCGGGCGGACGTCAAAATGCTGCTTGGGACGTAGACATAACGCTGTAATTCTTAATAACCGTGAATATGACGAATATCTTCTAAGAAAACTGCAATCCTTAGCAATCGTTGCCAAGCATATGGGTTTTCTTAATTCGGGTATTTCGATTGCCTCTTCGATTTCGACTGGCCATTCGCTTTCCCCTCTCGTTAACCACTCCGGTCCGTTAAACCATGATGGATTCTTTAGAAAAGCACTCGGTAATTGCCCTCTGAATAACGCGTCCGCCGGATTATGTTCTGATCTAATATGTCGCCAAACCTTTACTTCAACGATTTCTAGAATTTGAGTGACGCGATGGGATACATACGTTTTTAGGAGATGTGGTGAAGTTTTCACCCAATGTAAGACGACTTTCGAATCACACCACAAGGTTGTGTCGCTCGGTGACACTCCTAACGCCCGACATGCCTCGTGATATAATTTAGCTAATAAAAGCGCTCCGTTCAGTTCGAGACGAGGTATCGTTACTGCTTTCAACGGTGCGACTCGAGATTTCGCACAGAGTAGATGACAACGAACGTTTTTATGTTGATCGATGGAACGTATGTATATGCACGCACCGTAACCCGTTTTACTCGCGTCGCAAAATCCATGAATTTGAAAATCGGTATAATCCGGAATCAATACTTAGCGATCAATAGATACTTCATTAAGTAAATCTAACTGTGACGCGAAATCTATCCATTTTTTATGTATACTAGATGGGATGGATTCATCCCAGTCCACCTTGCACTGCCACAAAATTTGCATTAATCTTTTCGCGTATAATATGACAGGGCCTAATATCCCTAGTGGATCATAAATCTTTGCGATCTCCGAATACATGGTTCGTTTCGTAATTTTATCCGCGAGATTAATCGAGCGTACTGAATAGCCCAATACGTCGTCGTGTGTGCGCCACATCATGCCTAAGGTATTCAACGGATTGTCTTTATCGAGGACAAGATTCGGATTAATCGTGTCGGAATTTAAATCGGCAAGAACGCGTTCATCATTCGATGCCCATTCTCGCATGTTGAAACCGCCTCGCGAAGTTACCGTGATTATGTCGTCTCGCAACGTGCGAGCTTCACTGACGTTATTCGCGCCGGACAGCAGATTATCTACGTATAAGTGTTTCTTGAGAACGGTGGCGGCTAGGGGATACGCGTCGCGCTCGTCATCTGCTAGTTTTTGAACCGTTTTTATGGCAAGAAAAGGTGACGACGATAGGCCGAAAGCGACAGTATTGATTTGAAGAGTTTTTATTTTGTTGTATATGCGCCATAATATACGTTGATATATTCGATCGTCTTCGTGTAATTCTATCTGCCTATACATCTTTTCGATGTCTGCAGTCAAAGCGTATTTATATGTGCAAAATCTAATCAGATGTATAAATAATGTATCTTGAATAGTTGGCCCTATCATTAATATATCGTTTAAAGATATGCCATTACTCGAATCTGCCGACGCATCGAATACTACCCGAATTTTAGTGGTGTTACTCGAGGATTTCACTACTGCGTGATGTGGCATGTAATATCCCTCGTTTGAAGGGTCATCTATTATTGACATATGTTTTAAATCTAGATATTCTTGTATTATTTGTGAATAAGCACTCTTTAGGCTCGGATCTGAATCAAACTTTCGCTCTAGTGAATTTAAGCGTTTAAGCGCGACGTTTCGCGAATCGCCGAGGCCTTTATTGTTTTGTCAAAACGGTAATCGTACTGTATAACGGCCGCTACGGCTGCGAGTCACATTTTCCGCGAAATGCGCTTCGCAATCAAGTATCTTCGACGGTTTTGGATGTTCCTGCGCGAACACGTTTAGACACGCGGACGGCGGTTCGGTATAAGAATTCATATAAATCGTCGATTTTCGGAAACTCGTCCCGATCCAGAGTTTCTTCCCATTTATCCGCAACGTTCTTCGGTAATTTATTCTCTAATAAATTCACGAGTATTTCGGATGCTACATTAACTCTTAACGCGGATAAAGATGCGACATGCTGTTGCGCATCGTCGGCAAGCTTAGTTAAGCCGTCGGTAGTCTCTTTGTCTAAAACGGGCATATTTAATAGTAACGACAGATGGCGTGAAATTAATATCCGTTTGACTTCGTACGCACGTTTTAACAATTCCCACGCTTTATGATAGTTTGCGTCTTCAACCGACAAGATCTTTATTTTATTAGCTGCTTCGCCCGTTAATGCCGATTTCAGATAGTTAAGTTTATCGACATCGGACAGATCTGACTGTGAATCTATCATGGCAATAAAGGTATTTTTAAATGACAGCCAGTTCTCGTGCTGACCGTCGAACTGAGGTAACGACGCTTCCGGTAATTTTACTCGCCGCTTTACAATCGCTGTGGCACCGGAAGTACTAGGTTGCGATTCGTTGACTGTAGTACCACTACTTGCGCTCGAAACGACAGGATTGACTATTTCTTCTACTTTACTCGCGATCGAATAATATCTTTCTTGTACGTTTGTAAATTCATCATTATAACCGTCGTTTGGATCTAACAACACGAGCTCGTCATTAAATTCTTCGTAGGCATGGTACAATTCCGTAACACGGGCCATGCGTAATTTTACCGCAATCTTATCGTACCGTCCTTTAGTTACTAGATTCGTTAAATTAGTAATTTGTGATTTTAACGACGTTCGTCTTTGAACGAGCAGTTTAACTCGATCGGCCATAATGCCGTTTGAAAGGGTACAGGATGGGAAATTGCTCAATCGATGATATATGTACACGGAATGTACTTGCCCTTAGCCTTTCTCTCGCCGCGCCGCCTCGTCCTCTGTCCTCGTGGTGTGACTTTCCTTAGAGGTTATCGTGCGTGATGGAAAGGCCACTGCTTATCCTGAAGTCCTGGTCTTCGACGGGGGTCTTGTTTGTCGTGTTTGACGATCCCTAATTGATGGCCGCTATTCGTATCTTGGTCGTGCACGATCTCCGCACACGACCTCACAAGAGGCACCAAATGTTTCGTGCGTGCGGGAGTTCTGTCCGCAACGCTAATTTCGGGTTCACTCTTTACTAAAAAAAGACGATTGCAAGATCTCGTTTCGTATTTTATCTTTATTATCACACTAAAACGATCGGGAGGTCTCGGCCTCGTCGGTTCTACGAGATCTCGGTCTCTACAACGTGCGATCCGACCTTGACGAAATCTGAAATCGCTCTGCTCTCGCTGCGTCTCGCCGCATATATAGATATGATAGTCGGTTACGCACGAACGGCACGGATTGGTTCGCCTCGTCGCGCGATAGCCAATCCGGTACAAAACAACACGTGTTTCTCCGGCGATCTCGAACACGGAGATCAAAAGACGCCACGTTGTCGCTTTTATCGATTATAATGTCCCGCTCGGCGGGACTTTCAGTGGGCCCACGTTTACGACGCAACAATTGTTTAATCTACGCGATAACACCCCCTTTTCCTAGAAAAATGTTGTTTACGACGAACGTGTCCCGACAGGTTCGATGCGTTATCGGGTCCATCATCGTCCCGATGACGTCATTTCTTCCTTTGTCTTTTACATACTGCGCAGATAAATTGTTTAGTCTACGAGATAACACCCCCTTTTTTCCTAGAAAAATGTTGTTTACGACGAACATGTCCCGACAGGTTCGATGCGTCATCGACAAAAATACACGCTCCTACGCAGTGCGCTATACCCATTGTACGCCGCCTAGCGGCGTCGTTGCGAACGAGGCCCCCGCGACCCGACGGACCCCGCGGCGCAACCGCGGACCTCCACGCGGCCCCCGCGGACCCCCGCGAACCCCCACGCGGACCCGCGGCGCTACCGCGAACGCGAACGCGGACCCCCTCCCCCCCGCGCAGACCAGCGGCGCGGACCAGCGGCGCGGGTGAGTCATCCCGGTGACTCATCCCGGTGAGTCATCCCGGTGGTATGTCACGGTCAACCCCCCCTTCCCTCCACCCCGCGAAAAAAATCCGATATTTTTGTGTAACCCGATATCCTTGTGTAACCCGATACCACGCCCCTCCCCCCACCCCTCACCCCAGCGAAAACTGATATCCTTGTGTAACCCGATATCCCGCCCCCTCCCCCCACCCCTCACCCCCCGCGTAATCCGATATCCTTGTGTAACCCGATACCCCGCCCCCTCCCCCCCACCCCCCCGCGTTATCACCATGTAACCTAATACCCCTGTGTAACCCGATACCCCCCTCCCCCTCACCCCCGGGGAATCCCGATACCCCCCTCCCTCACCCCCTCACCCCCCCGCGTAATCCGATACCCCCCTCCCCCTCATCCCCCCGGGGAATTCCGATACCCCCCTCCCTCACCCCCTCACCCCCCCGCGTAATCCGATACCCCCCCTCCCTCACCCCCCCTCGGAGCTCCCGAGTTGGAACTCCCTTAGTATAACTACTTTTATCGAATCATTGGAAGAACAAAGCCGAATTAAGCGGCCACGATTATCAATCAATCAGTCATCGATCGGCCTTAAACAGTCATTGGTCGCATGTATCGCAAGACTCGAAGGTTTAAAAGACTTGGTACGTCAACGTTTCGTACATGTGGGTGCTGGATGCAGTGCGAGTGAGACAGGACTCAGATGGCGCGAGATAGATACGGCTTTTGAAAGCCGTATATTGACTGGTGCGGTGATAAATTCCAAACACATCAACCCTCGTCAATTTCTCAAAGATGCGGGAGAAATTGTACTCAGTCATGTGCGGAACGTCATGCAGCGATATGACAATGTAAAAATTAACACAGTGTTTAATGGTGAATTTGTTGCGGGTGACAAACGCGCGAATAAAAGTATTGCAACGAGAAACTTTGAACTCTTTCGCGAGTCCGATCTGCATGAGTGGTACAAGAGACACGTCATCGAGTCTACTTTAACAAAGCTGGAGGAATTCCAGGAACGTGATACCGGATGGGCGTTGTCGCGTATACTCAATTTAATGGTAAACGTGAACAAATATAATCCATTGCACGCGGGGTGTTTTGTGGAAATACCACAAGAAATTAAAAAAAAGAATGCGGTGATAAATGTGCGATCAATGGACAATGCATGTTTTGCATGGTCAGTGGTGGCTGCTCCAGCCGAGAGACATACAGATCGAAAATCGTCGTATCCTTATTACACGTCGGTGCTAAATCTTACGGACATTGAGTTTCCAATGACGTTGAATCAAATTAAACGGTTTGAAAATCACAACAACATCTCCATCAACGTGTACAGCATCAAGAAGAAAAACAAGAAACTTGTTATCTTGCCAATACTGATCGAAAGATGGACAGACATGTAAATCTCTTGTACGTGCATGACGACAACGTGGGACATTTTGCATGGATCAAGAACCTATCCCGTCTCGTGAGCTCGCAAATCAACAAGCACCATGGTCGGAAATACTTTTGCGATCGGTAACTACCTATAGTTCTTTTAATAATATATAAAATATTTTGTGTATAAAAAATTTATAATATTTGCGTTTATTTTTGCAGATGTTTGCACTACTTTAACTCCAACGAGAAATTGGCTGCCCACACCGTCGACTGTCGGGAGATGAACGACTGCGCGATCAAGTTACCGAGCGATAACGACAAGTGGTTGGCATTTAAAAATCACAACAGGAAGGAACGAGTTTCGTTTGTCGTATACGCCGACCTGGAATGTACTCTGGAGAAGATGGAAGCGGATCCGGAAACGTTCAGGTACACATATCAACATCATCGCGTGTTTAGCATAGGGTACTACGTGCGTTGCTCGTACGACGAGTCGTTATCTATGTATCGGTTTCGTCGCGATAAAGATTGCGTCGCGTGGTTCGCCGAGAAGCTAAGACGTTTAGCTCACGACGTAAAGACCATTTTGTCCACTAATATATCCATGGCAGATTTCACGCGAGACGAGTGGGAAAAGTTTAACAGTGCAACGCACTGTCACGTGTGCGAAGAACCGTTCGAGCCAGACGACGTGCGAGTACGCGACCATTGTCACCTGACCGGTCGATACAGAGGTCCCGCGCATTCGAATTGTAACTTAAATTATAAAGATTCGCATTGCATTCCCATAGTGTTTCATAATTTATCGGGCTATGACGCACATTTTATTATAACTAAAATAGCAACAGCATACGAAAGACATGTAGATTTACTCTCGATCACAAAAGAAAAATATATTTCGTTTATAAAAAACGTTCAAAGCACCGAAGATAAAGATAAGAAAACGTGCGTAAAATTGCGATTTATCGATTCGTACAAGTTTCTCACCTCTAGTCTCGACAAATTGGCATCTTATCTCAGCAAGGATAAACTGCAAATATTGCAACGCGAATTTTGTGAATTATCCGCAGAAAATTTTGATTTGCTGACACAAAAAGGCGTATTTCTATATGAATACATTGACTGCGTCAAAAAATTGGAGGACTTGTGTTTACCACCGCGCGACTCATTTTACAGTTCATTGACAGGTGACACCGTATCCGAGAGCGATTACGCGCACGCCGTCGACGTCTGGCAGCGGTTCTCTATTCGAACGCTCGGTGATTACAGCGATTTATATCTCAAGACCGATGTCTTTGAAAATTTTCGCGATAGTTGCGTCGCGAGTTACGGACTCAATCCGGTGTATTATTATACTCTACCGGGTTTTACGTGGGATGCTATGTTGAAGCATACACACATCAATTTCGAATTGCTCACCGACATTTACATGGTCATGTTTATTGAACGCGGTATACGTAGCGGTTTGAGTCAATGTTCAAACAGATACGCGTTGGCCAACAACAAGTACATGCAGTCGTACGATCCATCAAAACCGTCGTCGTACCTCATGTATTTTGATGTAAATAACTTATACGGCTGGGCAATGTGTCAACCATTGCCATACGCAGATTTTAAATGGGTCGACGACGTAACCGATTTTAATGTTATGGATGTCGCGTTGGATTCCTCGATAGGCTACATACTCGAAGTCGACTTGGAGTATCCGCAACATCTTCACGACGCGCACACTGACCTACCGTTCTGTCCGACGCGCGATAAACCACCCGGCAAGCGGCAGGACAAGCTCCTCACAACATTATACGATAAGAAACGTTATGTAATACATTATCGCAACCTGCAGCAGTGTACTCGTCACGGTCTCCGTATATCAAAAATTCACCGTATACTGAAATTCGCGCAATCTCCATGGCTACGCGATTATATAGAACTTAATACGAGGACATTGGCCAAAAATAATTTCGAAAAAAATTTATACAAATTGATGAACAATGCAGTGTTTGGCAAAACCATGGAGAATGTGCGCATTCACGTTGACGTGCGCCTCGTGACTCATTGGGAGGGTAGATACGGCGCGGAGGCAATGATTGCAAAACCAAATTTTCATAGCCGAAGCGTCTTTTCGGAGAATTTAGTAGCAATAAAAATGCGAAAACTCGAGGTGAAGTTCGACAAACCAATCTATGTGGGTATGTGCATCCTCGATATATCCAAGACATGTTTGTACGTATTTTATCACGAGTACATGTTACCGTTGTATCGCGACAAGTGTAAAGTCACGTACACCGATACTGACAGTCTTATTTATCACATCGAGTGCGACGATGTGTATGATATCATGAAGCGTCATATTCATTATAGATTTGACACTAGCGATTATGCGATTGATAATACGTACGGTATCCCACTCGTCAATAAAAAAGTTCCGGGCTTAATAAAAGACGAAAATAACGGTGCGATAATGGCCGAATTCGTCGGGCTTAGAGCAAAGATGTACGCCTTGCGAGTGGACGGTAAGAAAGATACGAAAAAGGCTAAAGGTGTTAAGAGTAACGTCGTAGCCAGGTCGATAACGTTCGACGATTACACGCGGTGTCTGCGCGACGAAATTGAAATGACGCGACAGCAAACCTGCATAAGATCCAAAAAACACGAGGTATACACCGTGTCTGAAACGAAAATAGCTCTAAGTCCGTACGATGATAAGCGATACATTATACCCGGTTCTACCGAAACGCTGCCATGGGGACATTATAAAATACCATTATATATATATATTGTAAATACCATTGTAAATATATTGTAAATATACCGCTGTAAATTTATTGTAATAACATTTAGATATTTAAGAAAATAAATGACACATATGTATATATATGTATATTTTTATACTGTAATAAATTTTTACAATACGTTATTCTTGTGTATCCATGAATTGTGTGAATTATCAAATCCTAACCACTTTACATAAACCTCATCCCTTTTTTTGCGCAAAACTTTTTTCAACGAGATACACGTCAGGATTAGCAACGCGATGTAACTCGTATTCGTAGAAGCCGCCGGCGACGGGTTTTTTGCAAGAATCTTCCAACAGATACGTCACAGGATTAGTTTTCTGCACTTTGGCGATTCTAAACACCTCCGTAGTCCAATTTGGCGTGTATCTTTTTTCGAAGATTGTCTTGAATTTACTCACGCGTACCGAATCGCCCACTTTGAATCGCGCGGGAGCAGCGATCTTTACGTGGCTGTACACCGTTGTTAGGAGCTTGTCGGCGATCGCGGGGGTAACATCGATGGGTCGCATGCCGATAGTTCGATGCTTTTGCGCGTTGTAATCCGATACGAGACCTGGCAACGAGTCGATCTATTTGTAATTTCCATTGCACGTAAACATTTTCCACATGTCGTTCTTGAGCGTGCGATTGAATCGTTCGACGACCGATGCCTTCATTACGGACGATGTCGAATAGTCGAATAGTGATTGATATTATGTTTCTTCAAGAGTTTCTGCCCGTTTGTGTTGTAAAATTCTTTCCTCTTGTCAGTCTGCAGATTTTTCGGACATCTGCCGCCGTCTCGAATTATTTTTGCAATCACCGTGGTAACCTCGGGTCCGCTCTTGGTCTTGATCGGCACGGCCCATGCGTGCTTGCTCAGCACGTCGATAACGGTGAGTATGTAGTGGTAGCCTCTGTTAAATCGCGTGTATGGTCGCATGTCGACCACATCCGCCTGCCACAGGTCATCGTATCCGCGTACTATGACGCGTCTTCGAGAAAAATTTCTTCTCGCAGGAGCGTGTAATTCTTCCACCAGCCGCCGTTTCTCAGCTGATTGCTTCTTACCAGCCATGACGATGACGCGCAACTGACGCAGATATCAGATGTACGTTCTTATCTATTCGTGATGATTTGCAATTACATCTTGAATCATCTTTTAAAGTTCGTTTAGGGTAATTTGCATATTATTCTGGAATACAGCCATCTTTCTCTCCATTTCATCCTGTCGATCTTCCAAAATTTGCACGCTCTGCTGCACGTAGCGTTTGTTGGCTGCATCGCCATCATCTACAGGCGGCGCTATCCGTCAAATCTTGCGCGATTTCGCGTCAAAGTCGGTGGCGACCATGCAAAGAGCGTTATCTTGCACGAAATTTCTGATTAATCCTCTCCATTGATAGTACGGTTCCGCACTGCCTCTTCCGAGCGATATACCAAACTTGTTGATCGGCATTTCGATGTTGATTGAATGACTCGCTGTCGCGCCACTTAATTTATAATAAGTCCAGCCTCGCGAAATTCCTCGATAATCGACAGGATTTCGTTATCGTGACCGGTGTGACCCGCTAGGCGTGAAGCTTCGAGCAATCGGAGACGATCTACAAGCTCGTTGGGATCGTCCCAATGAACATAGTCGATCTTGTTGTCGTTTAATGTCATGGCACGCGGTATATCTTTTCCGGTTTTTTTACCCAAAATCGACGGCGCAATTATATAATCGATCTTGTTGCCTGTCATGGCACGCGGTATACCTTTTCCAGCTTTTTTACTTGAAATCAGCGGCCCGATTATATGTGTGTACTTGTATCCCCCGTTGCCCTTTATTTGAGCGTGAGCATCATAATTGCGTTTATGAACACTCGTCATCAACAGAATGCTCTTGTACGTTTGCATATCGTCCTCCGTGTAGATATCGTCATCGGGATATATCTTAAAGATTAATTCGAAAAGACCGCATGTGCCATTGTATCGTATGCCGTCGATAATTATGTTGTCCGCATGGTTCACGTTAAAACGTTTATTACCGAGCATCATTCCATCGTTGGTGAATTTAACACCGTACGCGATGTCCATACCGCTTTCTTCATCGCCGCTCAGAACTGCCCCAATGTACTTTTGGCTCAATGGACCCAATTGATCTCGCAACGTTTCTTGACTCTCAGCTGTTTGCAACTGCTGTCGAACGGATATCACGAGTGGGTCATTCGTGGTTTCGAAAACATCTTCGTTTGCGAGCACTGTGTGTTGTACGGAAGAGGTTATCGGTGGTTCATTTAATAAACCTTTCGATCGTTTCGGTTTACGCGGTTGTAAAGTTTTTGTTATTTCGCTCAAATTAGATGGCACATTTATCGATCGTTTCAACGTAATCGGAGTTGAAGCCATTACAGAGTCGTTAAACGAGGCGTTTGGTCGTTGTCGTTGATATTTTTTGCGAATTGAATTGCTCGTTTTCGCAATATCTTTCACGATCCTTTCGCGCTCTCTAATCTCCTCGCTGCTGTCCATGTTGCGCTAACATTGTTCAATCGACGCGTCGACAACAACTAATCACGTTTTGGTATCGCAAAGTCGTTAAATCCTTTTCTGTATCGACCATTCGAAATCACGCTGTCCTTGTCTATCACTACGAATCCGTACTTTTGTCGCCAACACGTATGACACAATTTACTGAAATCATCGTAAGACATATCTGTGTTTACGTGATCGCTGTATATGTGTTTCAGATTGGTACCATCCTGTTTAAACAGAATCAATAAATTCGCGTTGTCGCGTATAAGATGCTTCGGCATCTTCGCATACGTCTGACAAAAATAGAAAGAGTCAATGTCCGCGTGCCGGCCCATTGCAAAGTATTCTCTTATCGTATCCTGCTTGTCGCATGCCACGTCATCAAAGATAAAAATAGAATTCGGGAGCGCCTCGCTCGGCGGAATGACGTCACTGTTATTCGAGAATGTAAAGTAGCCAATCTCTTCTATCGGTGTTAGTATATTCTCCAAATATCGATATTTCGGTTGTTGCAACGATTTCGAGTACACATACACGTTCTCGAATCGTACACCGTGCGGACTTTCCAGCAAGCTTATCAAGACGTTTGTCTTGCCGCAATTCGACGGACCGCAGATGATACCGCGTATAGAAATTGGTAGCATGCCTCCATGTTTGCGTACCTTTTTTGTTAATAGCATCCTATCGTCAAAGTTTGTCACTTTGATCGTCCGCGATTGTCGTACGAACCGCATTTTATCTCCCCTCCACAACGAATGAATAATAATATCGAGAAAGCTGCCCTATTTATAGAGACGCGTAGAACTGAGATGCTCAGTCGTTAAAATGTTTTTGCTCGTGTCGGATAACAGCGATATTTACGATTTAACCGCCGAGCAGTTAAAGTATATACCAAAGGTCATTCTACTGCGACAGTTTTATAATCACATAGATTATTTGTGGGATAAGCTTCCCGAACATATCAAGGCAGATTCGGAGGTTCAGCAATATCGGCGCTGTTTAATACATTATAATTGCCGTGTCAGCAAACGCACATCGACGGTCCGCCGCCGTTGATAAAAAACGCGGCGGTATCCTACCGATCCTGCCGTTATTAGGGGTTTTCGGCTCGTTGGTCGGCGGAGCGGCAGGAGTCGCAAAGGCCGTGAATGACAACAAAGCCGCGCGACGTCAGCTGGAAGAGTTGCAACGTCACAATCGCGCCATGGAAGGTCACGGACTTTATATCGCTCCGTACAAACGCGGACGAGGAGTCTTAAGGAAAAAAAACGTCGGAGGGACGCTAAAAATTCCCAAAGGTGTAACTACCAATGTGCAACTGCAACAATTGGCAAAACGTATGCGCATTTCATATTTTAGAGGTGTTTTCATGCGCTACTCGTTACCAATCGGCGGTATACGTCGAAACGAGAGCGGTATCGTGAATTTGGATAATACTGAGGGACCGGGTACTCACTGGGTGGCGAATGCGAAGAGGGGAGATCGTGCCATATATTTCGACAGTTTTGGCAATCTTCTACCACCGAGAGAATTGACGCAGTATCTAGAGAACAATGTAATAGAGTACAATCGCACGCCTTATCAACGATACGATCAGAGCAATTGCGGACAACTGTGTCTGCGTTTTCTACAGTCGGTTGACAACAATTTAAAGACCGGCGTTACGCTGTTTAATCAAAGTATTCATTCAAACATGTCACTGACATTTACGCTCACCGGCAAGAGCAGCATCCTCGCGGTAAGCTACTTTCCCGCCGTGGATTTGAGCGATGGCGATTACGAGCTCGGTCTAACAGATTTTGAAACCTATCACACGATACCGAATGTAAATTCGTCGAACAATAAATTCTACTATGACGACGACGACAAGGAGATTACCATTCCCGAAGGATCGTACGAACTGCGTGATATAGACATGTATCTGAAACGCGCTCTTTTATGGGACCCATCCAATAATGTCTCGACAAACGAAGATGAACCGCACCCATTGATTATTATTCATGCTAATAGCAATACGATGAAGAGCGAGATCAAGTGCGCTTATCGGATAAATTTCACAAAACCGAACAACATTGGATCGCTGCTGGGATTTTTAGCGAATCGCGTGCTGGAGTCGCGACAATGGCACGAATCGGATGTTCCGCTAAATATCATCAACGTAAACATCATTCGCATAGAATGTAACGTGACAGCGGGTGCGTACAGCAACGACAAGTACGTGCACACGATACACGAGTTTTCACCGAGCGTGCCACCAGGATATAAGATATCGGAAACGCCGGCACAGATCATTTACCTTCCAATCATCGTACGGAGCATTTCGGACTTGACGCTTCGCGTCGTGGATCAGGACGGTCGATTGATTGATTTTCGCGGAGAAGAGATCACCGTTAGACTGCATGTACGAAGACGACAGCGATAACGTGAGATGCTCGTACTGAACGAAGCTGAGTAGGTGCGACAGACGAGAAACAAAAAGACAATCCGCGATTGCCAAAGAAGAAACTCACTGCGTCGAACATTGAATTTTTGAAATCATTGGGTTTCGTCGTACGAAATGGCTAATATCTTAAACATTGGAGGTGAACCAATCTTTGACGACAGAGTCGTCAAGATTGAGACACACACGTACAATCCGTACGCTAACACAACGTTTGGACATAACGATAAGATAAGAATACCCATACAACAGCAGGATTTATACACGTTGCCATGTGAAAGCTTTCTCTACGTTGAAGGACGATTGGTAATAAAGAGAAGGAATGACGAGTCTGTGACAACGCTTGCGAATATTTGCGTGGTGTTCATGTTCGATGAGATTCGATACGAGCTTAACGGTGTGGAGATTGATTGCAACAGAAACGTTAGCATAACCAGTACCATCAAGAACTACGTATCGCTATCGTATAATGATTCTCAACTCATGCGGAATGCTGGCTGGGACGTTACATCGAGCATACCGGAAGGATACTTTAACTTTTGCGTACCGCTCAAGTTGTTGCTGGGCTTTTGCGAGGATTACACACGCGTCGTTGTTAATGCTCGTCACGAATTAATTTTGATACGTGCGCGTAGCGATAACAATTGCATTGTAGGAAATCCTGCGACGGAGCCGGAAATCGAATTGTTTAAAATACAGTGGCGAATGCCTCACGTTACGTTAAACGAGGTCAATAAGCTATCTATGCTACGGGCTTTGGAAAGCGGGCGATATCTCAGTGTCAGTTTCCGTTCGTGGGATCTGTACGAGTATCCCATGTTGCAGAGCACGACCAAGCATTCGTGGGCCGTCAAAACGGCAACTCAGCTGGAGAAGCCTCGGTACGTTATCTTTGCGCTGTAGACCGGCCGCAAGAATATCATGTCTCAAAATGTTAGCGTATTCGATGCCTGTAATTTGACCAACGTGAAACTTTATCTAAACTCCGAATTTTATCCGTACGACGACATAAATCTGGATTTTACTAAAAATCGATAAGGCGTTCTTTTCGATATGTATGCGCGTTTTCGTAAAACTTATTACGGATACGATTCCTTCGATACGCTTTGCAGCTTGTATACATTCCTGATGGAAGGACCTTTTGTTGTCATTGATTGCTCGCGACAAAACGAATCTGTCAAGAGCGCCACCGTGGATGTGCGAATAGAATTTGATTGTAAAAAAAATGTACCTGCAAATACTACCGCCTATTGTCTTATCTTGCATGATTGTGTAATCGAATACTGTCCGTTGTCGAACGTAGTGCGCAAACTCATGTAAATTGCAATATCAGCAGATATTGCAATATACGCAGATATTACAATATAAGAGACACTGATGTACCGCGATAAGATACAGATTGCTCCGCCGTTTTGTTATGATCGTACCGACGTTTGTCGATCTGCAGGGATTCACCGTCGAGATGAAATTTGTCGTAAAGGAGGTGGCGGTTCTGAGAAACGGGACCGTTTTGGCACATTACATTTTTACATGTCCCATGCCATGGAGTCTCTTCGCGAAATCCGACAGATCATGCGCTTCCTGGTTGATTGCGAATCACCATGGACTACAATGGGAGGACGGAAACGTGTCTTACAGCATGGCGAAACATCTAATTATATCGGCCGTACTTGGAGAAGGCGACAAGACGTCGACTCTTGTGTACGTCATGGGATGCCAGAAACGAGAATGGCTGTTGGATCTGCTTGAGAATAAAGCGAGAAAACATCTAAAAATTGAGACTTTAGATGCAGATTACGAAGATATCGAATCTTTAAATAATCTAGATGTTACTAATACTGTAAGATGCGGAAAACATGTTAAGAATTGCGCATTACAAAAATTATTAAAAATATTTAACTGGTGGTTGCAACACCAAAAAAATTATGATTTTTTGAAATAAACTATATATATATATATATAAACGTTTTATTTCTTTTTCCCACATACTTTGTAGTATAATATAGATGTTTTAGCTGTTCAAAAGCTGTTTTTAGTTGTTTAAAAAAAGTTTGATAGCGGTTCAATAGCATTTATACACATCGCAGTTATACAGATAGCTGTTTTAGTTGTTTGATAGCTGTTTAAAAGCTGTTTTTAGTTGTTTAAAAGAAGTTTGATAGCGGTTCAATAGCAATTATACAGATCGCTGTTATACAGATAGCTGTTTTAGTTGTTTGATAGCTGTTTAAAAACTGTTTTTAGTTGTTTAAAAGAAGTTTGATAGCGGTTCAATAGCAGTTATACAGATCGCAGTTATACAGATCGCTGTTATACAGATAGCTGTTTTAGTTGTTTGATAGCTGTTCAAGAGCTGTTTGATAGCTGTTTTTAGCTGTTCAAGAGCTGTTTTTAGCTGTTTTTTTAGTTGTTTTTAGTTGTTTGATGGCTGTTCCCAGGAAAAAATGGAGGAGATCTGACCATGTCTGATTTGATAAAATGAGATACAACGAGATCTGAAATTCAAGTAAAGTCAGATCTGATTGGATACAATTTTATCTTGCCAGATCTGCATGGCCATATTTAATCACATGCAGCCAGATATGCTGAACTATAATCCGATCTCACCAGATCTGACCATTGCTGCCATTCGATATTGAATCGCAGATCCAATCGGATCTCTTCCGATCTAATCGGACATTATCTGATTGCTTCAGATCTCCTGAAGTACGAACAGACATTATGCCTCAGATCTTGTCGGATCTGAGCAGACTTAGCCAGACATATCTTGATCTCACCAGATAAGACCAATCTTGGCTTACAAAGTTGTGTTGCTGATCCAATCAGATCTCTTCCGATCTTGCTGGATCTGAGCAGACCTAGTCAGACATATCTTGATCTCACCAGATAAGACCAATCTTAGCTTGCAAAGTTGTAGTGCTGATTCAATCAAATCTCTTCCGATCTTGCCGGATCTGAGCAGACCTAGTCAGACATATCTTGATCTCACCAGATAAGACCAATCTTGGCTTACAAAGTTGTGTTGCTGATCCAATCAGATCTCTTCCGATCTTGCCGGATCTGAGCAGATCTCGCCAGTATAGAACTTATAAAAATTTCGTTCTCAAATCGTCCATTATTAATTTTTACACCCAATGTTGGACATTATTATATCAAATATAATATTAACTCTGTAAAGGGAAAGCTTAGAAATGATTTTTGGTCAAAAAATCAATTAATTTTTATATTAAAAACAGTTTTCTCAATTTTTTGAAACATTAACATTATATAATAAATATAATCTTTGCCAATTTTTAATAATATGTTAATTTTGACACCATATTTAGAATTTATTATAAATATTTCATTAAAAAAGTACCGTGCAAAATTAATTAATAATAGATAAATATAAAAGATTAATGTGTATATATGTATATATAAAACATAAATTTTTTAATTATTTTGCAAACATACCTTATAATTTAAACTGATAAAATAATATAATTACATATAAACTTATATAGTCATATAAGATTATATATGATCAGATCATAATGCTGCATCTCAAAATATCCGATAGATGGCATCCGACGGAATCTGATTTTCGTATTTAAAATTTGATGAACAGTGGTATAAGAACGGTATCAGACACGGCAGTGTCGTGCTAAGTTGCGCCAAGTTATGTAAATCGTGGAACGGCACAACTTTTGTATCGTGGAGTCCACTTTTATAATAAAGTGGCACATTTAAAAAATAACATTTGAAAACAACAATTTTCTGCAGTGGATGGACACCGGATCGGATCAGATCTACTCATGTCTGATTGGATCTGAGCAGATATAATAGATTATATAATTCTCGTTACATATCTGACTCTATCCTCTAGGATCGGATCAGATCTACTCATGTCTGATTGGATCTGATCAGATAGGGCCAATATTTTGATCAAAACTGGATCCGAGTGGATTGGATCTGATGAGATCTGTTCAGATCTATTCCAATTTTTCCCGGGTTTTTAGCTGTTTTTAGCTGTTTCATAGCGGTTTAAGAGCTGTTTTAGTTGTTTGATAGCTGTTCAAGAGTTGTTTGATAGCTGTTTCATAGCGGTTCAATACCTGTTTGATAGCTGTTTGATCGCGGTTCAATAGCAGTTTTACAGATTAAATCACCGAAAGTCAATGACGCGATATCGTTTTCGAGAACATACGTGTCTCGCGGTGACATAATCGCACACGTGCAAAACTGCACATCGCAGATTTTTCGGAAGGCGCATCCTTACGGCTACTGACAATGAGATAAAGTCTGACTGTGACGTCACGCGGACTCCGCGGCGCGGCGAAACGCGAACCCCCTTGCCCCGTTCCGCGGCGAAAACGCGGTCGCCCCGCGGCGCCGGAAAACGCGGTCACGCCGCGGCGCTGGAAAACGCGGCGCCCAAAAAATGCGGACCCCCTCGCCCCGCGGCGCTGAAAAACGCAGACCTTTTCGCCCCGCGGTGTCGGAAAACGTGGTCGCCCTGCGGCGCTGGAAACCGCGGCGCCCGAAAAACGCAGTTCCCTCCTTCCCTCGCCCTCGGTATGTGGTCTAGAACAAACGTAGCTTACCTACTTAAGAAATATTTTGTAATAATTTTTCCATTGTTTTTTTCGCTATAAATATATAAACGGAACGCATTGCCAACTTGCCTCTTGTGTCCACGAGCCCCGGTCTCCCCTACATTGCGACGCTTTTTCCTCCGGTCTCGATATCCGGACTATTGAGGACTAGGTCACCGGCGCGACACTACTAGACAAATCTGGGCGCCAAGCGCGTACAACCGTGCCACCGGATAAGATACTTTAATATTTCCTGACACAATACCTCAGGACGTGGCTTTAAACTGGGGGGAATTCGGAGAGAGGGCCCGGCAATACGCAATTAAACACACATAAATAATAGGAACAAAAATAAAGAGTATATTTGAAATCATTCGAAAATATATATTTGTGAGTCAGGTGTAGATAGGTGACGAGTATACTTGAGGCAGATGAATCACGTCGATACGATACTTAAGAACTAACGCCGATGAAAACGACGGACGCAGACTCACGCAAGTGAACCGACAAACGTACGATTTCCTCGAGATCCCGCAATTCAACGATAACGACGTAATGGCACGCAGCCGATTGACAAATATTCCTCGCGACTCAATTTATGCACGGTAACGCGGTTCGCATGAACTGAGGTAACATAACGCAAAGGAACGAATACTTTACACGGTAATAAACGCAACTTAACACAACGCGAAGAAACGAATACGTGACAACGGCAATAAACGCAACGTAATTCCACGACTTGGCAACGACACTCGGGCTTCCGCGGTCGACCACGCGAATCCCGCCTCTCAGGAAGTCCGGCGAATCCGCGGCGCCGCGCCGATCCCGACGATTGTCGCCAGCACCAAAATTCCCGGTCTTGATCTCGTTGTAAGGTTGTAACCTCCCGGTTCCCGAGCTCGTCGTTTCACAATTACGGGGCCGAGCGCCCTCCAAAATACCCGACCGCTCGACTCCCGCACCTTCCAACTACCCGACGCGATTCCCTTCACGCCACGCGCGTCGCGATCGCAATCCGGACACGCGTCTCACAACACGAATATTCTTACCGCACGACTGTCGGCCGCAGCGAAGGTCCCGGGGAGGGCCCCTATTGTCTCTACTTACGGGAAGGCGTGCTCTCGGCGAGGCTCCGGCTCGGATCTTGACCGGTCCTCTTTACCCGGAGAACGTCCGCTCGAATGGCGCTCAGCGACAGGTGTTTCTCAATAGGCGATAACCGTTACACTCCCGGGGCCGGCGCCTCGAGCAACCCTACAAATCAACGAGAAGACGCCAGGGTGGTGACCTTACAATTCTGATGACCTCTCAAACGTTCGGGTTATCCAGGCCGGGAGACTTGGAGATGCGCTCCCTACGCCGAGTGGCACGACAGTGAATGGCCGAGGGCCTGCCGCATAGTGTAAGGATTGTGTAAGGATTACATGGTGTGCTCAATTGGTGTCTTTCTTTCTCTATATTCGTTTCTCTTTCCTGCCGTTGACGTCGAATTGTGTAACCAGTGGTACCACCACTAACAGTAACTAGGAAATAGGAAATTTGAACGGATTATGTTTGCAAAACTGCCTCCTGAAAATGTATTGCAACGATGAATGATATTTGAAGATACGTTATACTGTATTTATTAGAAATTATTGAAAAGTATTATTGTTTAGGGCTTCAATGATTTCTCAACAAATGGAAAAGTATTGAAGAAAATTTTAAAAAATAATACTTGTAAAGCCTCATGTACAAAGAATGTAATAGTATTAAAATTGCAATACTTCCTTTTTTCGAATGTTTTAATGTTTCTGACTATTTTTTCCTTTGCTGGTTTTGAATAAATTAACTCAAAAAGACAAAATTTTTGTCATCGATTAATGGCATGAACAAAGCCTAACCTTCTGCCCGATGATAATATATCTATATATTAAGTATAAAGGCACTCTAATATCTTACTGGCTCAAAGGATGTGACAATAAATTTCGAATGCAGGATCGAATCAATTTTTTTTTTAATTATTTGTTGCCCGTAAAAGTAACATAACAATTATTAATTTTATATGAAATTGGCGTTTAAAAATATGTATTGGCGAAGTATAATATAACTAATTATAGGTATACATAATTAACGAAAAATTAAATTATTGAAATTTAATACAATTTATTAATTACTTATTCCAATTTCATGTATTCTTTTTATTCATTATTCTTGATTACATTTCTTATTTCTGTTTCAATAATTGTACTTATTTAAAATTAATTTGTTTACAACACAAGGTGGTACATCAATAAACCGCTTAAGGCAGCTCGACGATGAAGGACCAAAGTCACAACAATGTTTATGATTTTTTTATCAAATTATTTATATGATCATAAAAAAATAGGATAAATGCATTGCAAAGCTTCGTAACGACGTAAAAAGACCATTAGTAAATAATTTTTACGTTGTAGAATAATATTTTGCCTGAAATAGATTAAAATAAAGTGTGTACGTTAATGCATCGCTTGACTAATTTTCAACTTGTGCCAACTCTTGAGTGCTCTACTTCGAAGATTATTTCGATTGAATTATTGCGTTATTATGGCGATTTACTGAAGTACAGTAATTTCGCCACAAAGTGCATGTAATTTTTTACATAAACAATTTTCCTCGCTGCCCTCATGTACAAGATGAGGGCAGCGACTTGACAACGCCAAACAGTTCGTGCGGTTGGTACACTTGTTTGTTTTTGCGCTCATTCACACCTAACGTGCACCTAACCTTACGCCGACGATCCCAGCGTGCGGCGTTGCCACGTCGCCACGCTCGAGTTGTAAAAATCAGCGCTTGAGCACCGGAAACCAAACTTTAATTATTAATTAAAAAAAAAACTGTACGGTACGTGGATCGTGTTCACCTTCAACTATAGGCTCCCTTACAGTGTCCTCTTTCTATCAATATATATTGTTCGGACATTTTTGGCAAAAGATTTTTCGCAAACTCGTGTTATTCATAGGAAAATATCTTTTTTCCTATTAGGCCTGTTCGCGAAATCGCTGATTAATCCCGGCGATAGAAGCGGGATGAGAAGGACGCGCGTGGAGGGTGTTCACTAATTATTCACTTTATTTGTTGTGTAACTCAGACCACAGTCTGAGCCGTCTTTAATGCGTCAAAATTGATACAATCTGACCTGAGATGGATGAGCGGTGAACAAATGAGGTGTCTTGCTTGTCCTTATAAACGAGAGACAATTATATCAATTGCCGTCTTCTTGATGATTAGCCCGTGAGCCGGTAAGACACGTGGCGGTCGGCACTCGCGCACATGTGAGCCTGAGTGACCTGAGTCGTCGTGTTGATGTACCCGAGTAGAGCTGGATGAGCGGTCGCTTTACATGTTAATGCAGTATCTCGGCAGCTGTAATCACTGCGGTGGGCACTTCAATGTGTATAGTCACAATCAAGATGCACAGAGCACACATCGTGCGTCTGATCACTGCGCGGCCATTTGTACAAAAGCCTCGATCGCGAGGAAGATGTTGGCGATGAGCGCGCCCGTGCTTGCGCAAGCTACCGCGGTGATGCGGCGTCGATATCCGATCGATGCTGCCATCTGATCGGGCGGCGCAACGGTAACGGAATCTCGAACAAGGCCAATGTTAAAATCACCTAATTTTGAAATTAAATATCTTGAGAACGGGACGGTGAATTATTTTCTTTCTGGGCTTAATCGATTCAGGAGAGTTCCTTCTTTTGATATAAAAAATAAAACCTATCACTTTTGGCAAAAGTCGTTCATCATCGAACTATCTTAAAAGGAAAGTCGATACACGACAATCAGATCTTTGGAAAAAAATTTGTCGTCACACCTTTTACATTTAAAATATTATTACTGATATTTTTGAAGAGAAAGAGGTGATTAATGTTTTATTGGACTTTTCTTCTGAAAAGGTAGTTGAAAATGTTTAATAACAAGGGATTTATATTATATTTATATAAATATCATTTTGAATCATTTTTTCAGTGATGTTAGAGGAAATCGTTAGTTACAATTAACGAAATTAAGAACGCATTTCAATGTAATGAAAATGAAAATGCTTGCGCATCAATCGATATGCATTGTATAACAAGAAATGTATTTAAAAGCATGAGAAGTTTGGAAGCCTATGAATTGACTGAAATTCATTTTTGAATGCTCATTTCAATGTACTGAAACTTTCAATGCATGTCAATTAATTTCCGATTGGTATTACATTTTTTGACATGATAATTAGAAAGGAGAATATGTAAAGAAATCCCAATTTTTTGGCATTTTATATTTCACTATATTTTTGCTGTGAATTTCTGAATCGTGTTTATGTTGTTGGTTTCCTATATATACATTAATATTTGAACAATTGTCATTAAAAAAAAATTATAACAAAAAGTAATACTAATAGACAAATTATTGTATTGATATTTCATACAATCATTTGTTTACATGTATGACAATCTGGAAATAAAAAAATAATTATAATAACAATAATTTATCAAACAATTATTTTTTAACAAATGTGTACAATTTTTGGTATAACATAATATATAATGTCGGTATTAAAAAAATACTTTGGTAGAATGAGAGACAATGTATATAATACCACATTTGTTTTTTTTATTTACATATGAAACTTGGCCCTTTTAAATGATTTCACTATATTTTTTTTAATACCGACATTACCATTTATACTTATACCAAAATTGTAAACATTTGCTAAAAAATAATTTTTTGATAAATTATTGTAGACAGTCCTATTTTTATATAGATATGGTTTATATATAAGACTTTGATAAGAATATTACTCCACAGGGTACATCTTGGGCAATGCTAATGCCGGCGGTAGCCGATTAACGTGGAAACATTGCAAAAAATTGTCGGACATTATTTGTAGTAAAAATCTGAAATTTTGTTTATTTAGATTGATGCGTCTTGTAGAGTATTAAATTATTTTTAAAATGACAGAAAAAATTTTTTTTTTGACCAAAATTGAGAGAGATAATTCAGGTTGAATTCAGAAAAAATAAGTCTCCTCTATTATACAGCTCACATGTTATTCAGGGGAAGTCTATTTATTTAAATTTTTTCAAGTCGATTTTTAATTGCAAACCGACCTGATCCCATAATTTCAACTATACTGTCATAAAGGCAATATATACAACATTTTACGTGATTTTTTTTCAGAATTTTAAAAAGGGTCCTTCCTTTGAAAAATGTACATTAAAAACTTTAAAACGATTTTTTGTCCTCATCCAATAATATCTCGTCAAAATGAATATTTTTACAAGAAAAGTCATTAAAAAAACTACGAAAATCATATCCTACATTAATTGTTTATAAAATGTTCTTTTTCGTTTAAATAAATTAAGTGAAATGAGGACAGAAAATATGTCTGTGAAGTTGGCCGCCTTTTTTCAAAATTCGGAAAATTTTATTAGAGTTCTGGATTTCCCAGAAAGAGTTCTAGAGTTCTCTGTAGTTTTTAAATAGAGTTCCGTCATTTAAAGTAATGAAAACACCATTTTAAAAATGGGGGGGCTAACTTTACGGCGCCCCCTATTTAAAAAAAAAATGAATTTTTTTGTAGTTTTAAATAAATTTCGATGAGTTCTAGAGTTCTCTATAGGTTTTAAAAAAAGTTCCGTTCAAAAATAAGCCCAAAAATCAATGCCAAAGTTAAACAAAAAATTTCCACTTTTTTTAAATCAATTGTTTATGGTAGATTCAGAAAGATTTCGACGAGATCCATAGCCACTCTGACACGCTTGGCTCTAGAACACCGTGACCGCCGGGGCACGAAGCCCTCGGGGCACGCGCTCCGCCTAACCGAGTAAGTAAGGAAACGATGAAAGTAGTGGTATTTCACCGGCGATGTTGCCATCTCCCACTTATGCTACACCTCTCATGTCTCCTTACAGTGCCAGACTAGAGTCAAGCTCAACAGGGTCTTCTTTCCCCGCTAATTTTTCCAAGCCCGTTCTCTTGGCAGTGGTTTCGCTAGATAGTAGATAGGGACAGTGGGAATCTCGTTAATCCATTCATGCGCGTCACTAATTAGATGACGAGGCATTTGGCTACCTTAAGAGAGTCATAGTTACTCCCGCCGTTTACCCGCGCTTGCTTGAATTTCTTCACGTTGACATTCAGAGCACTGGGCAGAAATCACGTTCCCTATAGGTTTTATAACGCTCCGACCAATATTTCAAAAGTTACAGCCCCTCAAAGTACCGCAACTCGAAAATATTCTAAGTCCCGAGGGGTAATTTGTTTTTTCGAGAATCGGCAGTTTTCGCTAGAGTTCTGGTAGCCCTCCGAGGAGTTCTATCGAAAACTATAAGGGTCCAAAGCGCTCCGACCAATATTTCAAAAGTTACAGCCCCTCAAAGTACCGCAATTCGAAAATATTAAGTCCCGAAGGGTAATTTTTTTTTTCGGAAATTGGCAGTTCTCGCTAGAGTTCTGGTGGCCCCCCGAGGAGTTCTATTGAAAACTATTAGGTTTCAAAACGATTCGACCAATATTTCAAAAGTTACAGCCTTTCAAAGTACCGCAACTAAAATTAAAAAATTATTTTACCGGAGTTCTCGCTGGAGTTCTGGTGGCCCCCCGAGGAGTTCTATCGAAAACTATAAGGGTCCAAAGCGCTCCGATCAATATTTCAAAAGTTACAGCCCCTCAAAGTACCGCGACTCGAAAATATTTTAAGTCTTGAGGGGTAATTTTTTTTTTGGAAATTGAAAGTTTTTGCTGGAATTCTGGTGGCCCCCCAAGGTGTTCTATCGAAAACTATAAGGGTCCGAAGCGCTCCGACTGTAAGGGGAGGGAGCCACTCGTTAAAATGTATTATATATTAGTCAGGATTTATTACTGAATACAGAATCGTGAAAACGATAGAGACTGGCTCTTTCGGTGGTCGTTGCAGGACTGAGCCTGTTTTTCCGTTGCCGGGACGCGCTGCTATTTAACAAAATAACGTCGAACATAAAACTAACGCTCTTGTCGCGAAGCGGGCACGAAAATATTTACGCGACCGAAGGACGATCGAGTTGCTATGCCGCATTATACTATAGTTCCTACAGTTTCGGCAATCCTGACTCAGAATCGTCCTCGATTTATTCATTGAAAGGATAACGCATACAACAATAATTATTAAACATAGTGTGACGTCTTACAAGCTATTTATCCCTAATGGTCTACTTAACATAGGGTCGCATGTTTTTGGCTTCCCAAACGCCTTGATACTTTTTTTGGGTGTTTTGAAATCCTGAGATATCGGAAACTAAGTATCGGTCATTTCGCAATTCTTTCGCAACAACATATGGCCCTTTGTATTGAGGAACGAGCTTCTTAGAAGTACCGGCAATACTATCAAAATTACGCAGTAATACATATTCGCCCTCTTTATATACAGTCGGTTTCTTGTGTTTTTTATCAAAGTATTTTTATTATATTCCTGAGAAGACGCTATCTTTTCGGAAGACCTTGCTCTAATATCTATTAGATCTCTATCTTTAACATTTACGCTCGAATTCAAGTATTCCTTGATCAGGTCATCTACTGTGCCACGTTGGTCGATTCCAAAAAGCAATTGGCTGGGTGTTTCATTTGTACTTTTGCTTATCGTGTTGTTTAAAGCGTGTTCGATCTGCGGTAACACGTTATACCAAAGTTGATCTTCCTCTTTATTTACAAGCTTGCCCAACATAGGAATCACTACGCGATTAATTCGTTCCACCTGACCATTGCTTTGAGGGGAACCAGTGGCTATCAATATATGCTTAATAACGTGCTTATCAACAAAACTCTTAAACTCTTGCGAAGTGAAACAAGAGCCTCTATCGGAGACAATAACTCGAGGCTTACTATAGTTGCTAAAATAATCGGATAGTGCTTTAATAGCTTCTTTACTTGCGGTGGTCTTTGTGGCGTACAACTTGACGTATTTTGTGAACGCATCTACAACTAGGAAAATATACTTTTTTGTCGCACACCGTTTATCGATGGGTCCCAAGTGGTCAATGTGCAATACGTCCAGGGGAGTGTTTCCTTTTGGTATCGGATGCAAAATGCCTTCCGTTTTTCCCGAATGTGGAGAATATGCTAAGCATTTCAAACAATTAGAGATATGCGCTCTTACTTTCGCTTTTAAATCAGGAAACCAATAACTTTTAAGTATTACCTCCATAGTTTTTTCTACCCCCAGATGCCCCATTTGATCATGATATCTAAACAAGATATTATTTTACATATTTTGAGGAACGTAAAAGAGCAGATTATTATTCTTTTTACGGTAAACCAATCCATTACGCATCTCGAAGAATGGACTTTCTGATTTCTCTAGTTTTCCTACTAGTTCAATAATATCTTTATCTTGCGACTGGCAAACTGATAAGTTATACTCGAACGGATTATCTTCTATGACGCAAATATTAAAGGATCTACTGAGTGCGTCCACGTGCTTCATTCGATTGCCCGGCCTGTGTTCTACTGTATATTCAAAACTTTGCAACTCTAAAGCCCAGCGGGCAATTCTAGGATTAATATCCTTCTTTTGTAACGTCAATTTAAGAGCATTGCAGTCTGTAACGATCTTGAAAGATATACCGACTAAATATATTCTAAATATTTTCAAAGCATATACTATAGCTAATGTCTCTAGCTCAAAACTGTGATATTTGCTCTCCGTTGGTGTTGTTCGTTTAGAGAAATAGAAAATTGGATGCAATTTACGGTCTGACTTACGCTGTACCAGTACGGCTCCGAAGCCGTGTGAACTAGCATCACAATGTAATTCGGTATAATCATGAGGATCATAAATGGCCAATATCGGCGCTGCTACTAACTTAGATTTTAAAGCCTCAAAAGCATTTAACTCCTTTTCAGTAAAAGTAAACGTGGCATCTTTTTTCAGTATGTCATATAAAGGCTTAGCGATTAATGCAAATCCTTCAACAAATTTGCGAAAGTACAAACACAACCCGAGAAAACATTGCACATTGCGCACACTTTGAGGAACGGGAAATTTTAAAACAGCCTCAATGCCACTATCAGTCGGACTTATGCCCTGTGAAGAGATGGAGTAGCCTAAATACTCTATTTTGGTAAATAAGAATCTACATTTGTCAATTCGCAGATTACTTCTATTTTCGATCAATAATCTAAATACGCGTTTTAATACATAGAGATGACGTTCTAACGACTTAGTTGCTATCAAGAAATCATCGAAGTATGCTATTACATCTCCCTCACGGATCAGCTCCTGCAATATATCGTTTACAAATTTTTGGAATCTAGTCGGGGCTGTTTTTAATCCAAACGGCACTACAACGAACTCAAATTGGCCGAATGGTGTAACAAATGCAGTATATTTAATGGACTCTTCAGACATGCGAATGTGGAAAAATCCATCTTTTAAGTCTAATACACTAAAATATTCTTTATCTCTAAGAACATTTAATTGATCTTCTATCACTGGAATTGGAGAATTATCTCGTAATATATATTTATTTAAAGTTCGATAATCGATACACATTCGGTACTCTCCGTTTTTTTTACGTACAAGTACAACCGGCGACGCATATTCGGAGTTACTAGGCCTAATGACTCCTTTCGCTAATAATTCGTCCAAAATTTTCCTCAACTGTTCCTTTTCACTATACGATAATCTCCTCGGTGAGAAATGAAAGCTTTTTACATTATCAAACTTTAATGTCAGTTCCGCATTAACCTTGGGCTTTAAAGGACGTTTTGGCAATACATATTTTTTTTCGAACAATTTTTTAAACTCTAACTGTTTAGCAGGACAAATATCCGGATTAATTACTAACGTTTCACTTACTTTATCTGGCATATCGCTTATATTAATATTAAGAATCTCGTTATCTACATTCAGAATCTCGTCGTTATCTAAATTTTCCGCAACGTTTACAGGAATAGCAATTAAATTAACTTTAGCTCTTTTTAGAATGTCCCGACCGATTATCATAGAGAATGAAGTAGTATTATCAGCAACCACGTATACTGACACGTTAGCTTCACTAATTTGATCGTAATGAATATCAATTGTAGTAGTTCTAACTACGTTTAGCTGACTGCCATTAATTCCACAAAATTTATTTCCAACATCAGTCGGCTTAATAAAACAATTGGGAATAATCTTTTCTTTCACAAAACTTATTGGACTCCCAGTATCGATCAACGCATCTACTTTAGTTTCATACTTCGCAATAGAATCACTCAATTTTATCGTAACTACTTTTTGAAATTCATTACTAATCAACGAGGCATCTACGTAATTAACTTGTTCTGATTCACTCTTACCGTTACATTCGCTCATTACATGCCCTTTTTCTCCGCATTTGAAACAGGTACCTTTCTCTCTCTTAGGCGACTTACAGTCCTTAGACATATGTCCAAATTTGCTGCAATTGTAGCACCGTATTTTGACCTGTGACGCACTTGACTCCGTCGACGCATCCTTTCTCTCCGACACCTTCGTATGAGACTGCACGTCCTTCTGCTCCTTGTTCTTCCACTTCAGCTCTCGTTCCGGACGACTTTTCTCCTCCATCAGATTGACACTTTCAAACGCCGTTAGCAGCTCGTCTTTCGAGGCGAACTGTTGAAGCTTTGCTTGATTACGTAACTGCAAACTCGATATACCCTCGATAACGTACTCCAAAATTTCTTCTTCATCCACTGGAACGCGATTAGCAAGTATAATCTTCTCGTGGTAATATGCACTAAACGCTTCTCCCTGCTTCCACTTTCTTTCTTCAAACTGCTTCCGCAGCTTCAATTTACTTTGACGGTGATCGTACATCTTGCGCATTTCAAGAAGTATATCATTCGCGCTGAGCTCGACATGCTCGGGGCGAGAGTGAAACCACTCTAACGCTTTGTCCTTAAGACGCGCTCCTATGAGAATCTTTGCATTGTTGTCATCCAAACGATATGTTGCAATTAATAATCGGGCTTGCTTCTCCCAATTTCGGAACATGCCCTCTTTTCTTTGAAAATCGCTCAGCAATTCACATATTGCTTTCACGCTATGTTTCGATGGCACTTCCGGTCCTGCATCGTTCCGCGGGGCATTACGCAACATCTGGTTCTCTCTCTCCAACATCCGCATCTCTCGCTGCATTAACGCTTGTTCTCGCCGCATGAATTCCATCTCACGCACCACGTCTTCTGGCAGAGTCCCGCCGCGTTTCGCGCGTCGATCTCTCTCCGACCGCTCACTCGCATGCTCGATATCACTTATCGACGTATGCTCCGCCTCTCGTCGCCGATCTCCTGCCGTGTCCTCGTGCTGCTCGCTTTCATCTTGATTCTGTACCACACCGATCGCTCTTAATTCGTTAATCCAGTCGTTATCTGGCTCTGCCGCTTGCAATCGGGCTATCAACTCCGCCTTGCTGCCCGATGTCGGCAACTGCCGTTCTTGCAGCAACTCTTTGAGCTGGTGCACTTTACACTGGTATATGGCCATCACGTTTCCGATAACGATACGGAAGCTCGGAACACTGAAGGACACCTCACCGATACAGTTCCGCGCTTGAAATTACCCGGCAGTTTATCACGGCGGTTCACTGCGTCAACACTCGAATACCGATCCTCGATCCCACTTCTGAATTTGTAAGGGGAGGAAGCCACTCGTTAAAATGTATTATATTAGTCAGGATTTATTACTGAATACAGAATCGTGAAAACGAGAGAGACTGGCTCTTTCGGTGGTCGTTGCAGGACTGAGCCTGTTTTTCCGTTGCCGGGACGCGCTGCTATTTAACAAAATAACGTCGAACATAAAACTAACGCTCTTGTCGCGAAGCGGGCACGAAAATATTTACGCGACCGAAGGACGATCGAGTTGCTATGCCGCATTATACTATAGTTCCTACACGACCAATATTTCAAAAGTTACAGCCTCTCAAAGTACCGCAACTAAAATTAAAAAATTATTTTACCGGAGTTGAAGTTTTGGTGGCCCCCCGAGGAGTTATATCGAAAACTATAAGGGTCCGAAGCGCTCCGACTAATATTTCAAAAGTTACAGCCCTTCAAAGTACCGCACCTAAATATTTTCGAGTTGCGGTACTTTGAGAAGCTGTAACTTTTGAAATATTGGTCGGAGCGCTTCGGACCCTTATAGTTTTCGATAGAACTTCTTGGGGGGTCACCAGAACTTCAGCGAAAACTTCGGTAAAATAATTTTTTAATTTTAGTTGCGGTACTTTGAAGGGCTGTAACTTTTGAAATATTGGTCGAATCGTTTCAAAACCTAATAGTTTTCGATAGAACTCCTCAGGGGGCCACCAGAACTCTAGCGAGAACTGCCGATTTCCGAAGAAAAAAATTACCCCTTAGGACTTAGAATATTTTTAAGTTGCGGTACTTTGAGGGGCTGTAACTTTTGAAATATTGGTCGGAGCGTTATAAAACCTATAGGGAACTTTAGATCTCGTCAAAATCTTTCTGAATCTACCATTAAAAATTGATTTTAAAAAAAGTGGAAATTTTTTGTTCATCTTTGACATCGATTTTTGGGCTTATTTGGGGTGCGTTCCGATTCCCCACTTGGGTGCTGATGAAAATCTATAGTGCACGTGACATATACTATAGGGTTTTTGGCACTCGGGTGGGGAATCCGAACGCAGCCTTGAACGGAACTCTTTTTAAAACCTATAGGGAACTCTAGAACTCATCGTGTTTTCACCAATTTAAATGACGGAACTCTTTTTAAAAACTACAGAGAACTCTAGAACTCTTTCTGGAGAATCCAGAACTAATAAAATTTTCCGAATTTTGAAAAAGGGGGGCCAACTTCACAGCCATACAGAAAATTACATTTTTCTAAACAAACACACAATTTTTAATATAATTGAAATAAAAATGCTGTATATGGTCAACAAGACTTCTTTTGCATGTACTAACGATAATCAAATGATGAAAATTCAACTTTTGGTGGTAAAACATAGCCTCCTATTTTTTTCAGTCATTCTTCTCGCATCACTTCATTTTTCGGTAGCTGAAAAAAATTCACAGCTTTCTCACGAACCCCCGTTGTTTTATTCCTACAATTTTTAACAATACATCGCACCATTTTTATTTTAAATTCATATATTGTCACTGTTTACTACAAAACAATGTACCGTACTTCTAATTATCGTATATATGTACAACTTGACTTATGATTATACATAAACAAACACGAGTGGCATAAGCGGCATGAATGTGACAAGGATGCATGAACATGTGTCAATATTACAACACCAAAAATGTTTTACTTCTAGACGTTGGCTACTCTGTTTACACAATTTGACACGAGTGACGTCATTACCCCAATTCCCCCAGGCAATTGAGCACACCATGTAATCCTTAGGCTGAGTTTCCACCGAGCGCGTCACGCGTTGCGTCCGAGTTGAACCAATAAAAACATCCCATTTTGATCCCGTCACAAGAATGTAATGAAATGGGATGTTTTGATTGGTTAACTTGTGACGACGCGACGCGTGACGCGCTCAGTGGAAACTCAGCCTTACACCATGGCCTGCCGGGACCGCGTCGGCCCCCCGCGCCTGCGCCTTAGCCCGCTGTCCGCGCGCTCTCCAATCCGGATGCCGTTCCCGAAAGTCAGCGCCGCTACTCCCGCGTGGTGCTGCTTGTACTTCCTCCGTCTCGGCGCGGTTTTTTCAAAATAATCTGGCTGTCCGGGCCACGATTATCTTCGGAGTCGTGTGAGCTAGGCTGGCCGGGCCTTGGCCACTGCGCCGGCAGTTTCTCGGGGTGGCGGCCACAAGAGTGGGCCCTCCTTGGGCCGTTTACGCTGCCCTCGCCTCTGTCATGGCGCCAGGGCATCCCCCGGGAGGTCCACGATCTTTAATGGCCGGTACGGCCGAGTACTGGGGTCGAATCTCGGGCTCGAATTTTTATTGTTTCGTTATTATGTTTCGACATCATTGTAATTCATCCAATTAAAAATATATGGGAACATAATAAAAATTGTACGGCAAGCCGTTTTACTTTTTAATAGCATAATAAATATTCTATTCAATACAGAAAATAAAAAAAATAATAATTTAAAAAAAAATCACAATTTTTATTAATAAATTAAAATTATGTCAAGACATCATAAAAATTCGGAATTATTTTTACGTGTCGACATAATTTTAATTCCATCCAATTTTTTTCACGTCGCGACATAATTTTAATTCATTGTACATAATAAAAATTGGATAAATTAAAATTATGTCAAGACATAATAAATGGTCGGAATTATTATTACGTCCCGACATAATTTTTATTTCACGAATTAAAATTATATCTGTACATCATAACAATTAGATGAATTAAAATTACGTCGAGAGAGACATCATAAAAATTGAATAAATTAAAATTATGTCAAGACATCATAAAAATGGAATGAATTAAAATTATGTCGAGACATTATAAAAATTGTAGGAATTAATATTATGTCGAGACATCATAAAAATTGAATGAATTAAAATTATGTCGAGATATCATAAACATTCGGAATTATTTTTACGTATCGACATAATTTTAATTCATTCAATTTTTATGATGTCGACATAATTTTAATTCATACAATTTTTATGATGTCTCTACATAATAAAAATTTGATGTATTAAAATTATGTCGGAACATGATAAAAATTTGAAATTAAATTTATATTTTATATATGTTTTTATATTTCACGAATTAAAATTATGTCGGGACATAAAACAATTTTGAATTTTTATTATGTCCCGACATAATTTTAATTCATTCAATTTTTATTATGTTCGACATAATTTAAAATTATTAGTAGATAGATAGATAAAAAAGATACTTTATTACCCCAAGGGGTCTAAAAGGGCGTTTTGTAGGTACGTACCCAACCCTGTACATTCAATTTACAATAATTTACATACAATTAAATACATATAATTTATTATAGACATATTCCTCTTCAATTTTTTTCGCTGTCTTGTCCTCCTTGGTTCTTCTTCGTTGAATTGTTGGATCGTCCCTCTTCTTTTCCCATTTTCCTCCCTCCTCTATCTCGTCTCATTTCCTCTATTGCTTTCATCCATTCTTCTTCCTCTCCCTTTTCTCCCAGTAATCTCTCCACCACATCCTGCCCACCCCTCTCCTTTCCACTCCACCCATCTCGTACATTCCTCCCATATATGATCCCATGTCTCCTCTTCCCTCTCACATATCCTGCATTTTTTATCCTTCCCATTTCCCCAGTATAGTCCCTCCCTTACTTCGTTACCAAGTCTAAGGGTTGGTTTATAATAGCCGTAACCGTTGATTTAAGCCGTAATCTTTAAGAAATTGACCAATCACAGTCGATTATTCTTCTCACATTCGACTGTGATTAGTTAATTTTTTAAAGATTACGGCTTAAATCAACGGTTACGGCTATTATAAATCAACCCTAAATCTTGCAACCTTGCTCCATCTTGTTTCCTCCCATCCCTTCCTTAGTGTTGTATATTTATGGTTAGCGCATGCGCAGACATGTATGTGAGCGTCGGAACATTAGCGGCGTTGCGTATCACGAGAGACTGAGAGTCCGTGATCCAAGACAGACTTAAATTGTAGCGTGTATCGTTCAGAGATTATTAAATATATCAGCATAACACCAGTGGTTATTATTTATACAAATCTACGTATAGATACAATATGGCGCAGTCGTAATAGTACTACGAGCCGCATAATAAGCGAAGTCGCATAGAAAAGTCCGTACGAGTTCTCACTGAAAAATAAAGGTTATGGCTACCGCCGATACAGCTACTTAGTATTACGGCAAGCCGCCGAAAAGTCTGGATCTAAGTGGAAATATTAGCGAAAACTGGCGTAAATTTAAACAGAGTTTTGATATTTTCCTAAAGGCGTCTGGTAGTATCAGAAAACCGGATGAGATAAAAGTTGCCATACTACTAAATATTGTCGGTGAAGATGGCATTGAGCTGTACAATACGTTCAATCTACAAGAGGCAGAGAGGTACAATTTGGCAAAGGTATTGCAATGCTTCGAAGAGTATTGTGTTCCCAAGAAGAACATCGTGTACGAAACTTTCAAGTTCTCCAGTAGAATGCAACAGGAAGATGAAAAATTTGATAGCTTTCTGGCAGAAATAAAGAAGCTCAGTCAGACATGTGAATTTGGAACAATGGCTGACAGGATGGTCCGAGATAGGATTGTTCTGAGAATAAAAGACAAGGTGCTACAGGAGAGGCTACTGAGGGTAGAAGATCTCAATTTGCAAAAAGCAATTGACTACTGCAGAGCTGCTGAAGTATCCAAGGTCCAAGCAAACAGTCTACAGGGAGACAAAGCAGAAATAGACAGTATACGCAAGAAGGTACAGCAGAAGTCCAGTAAATTCAAAGGCAAGGACGCAGCAACAAAAGACTGTAGGAGATGCGGAACAAACCATGGTCTACGAGAATGTCCAGCGTATGGAAAGAAATGCAAGAAGTGCGGTAAATTAAATCATTATGCGATTGGTTGTAAAGTTAAAAAGATAAAGGAGCTTACAGAGCAAACTAATGTACAGTCTGAGTCAAAAGATAGTTCATTTTGTATTGATCAAGTAGAAATTGGTAATATTAATTCTAGATGGTTTGAAATGATTTAAATAAATAACAGTATTGTTAAATTCAAGTTAGACATAGGAGCGGATGTAAATGTTTTACCGTTAAAAATATATAATAAAATTAAAAAGTCAAAAGTTAAATTGGAATCTGCTAGTATAATTTTAGAAAGTTTTGGTGGTAGTAAGATAAAACCGCTAGGAATAGCTGAACTGTTATGTACTATTAAAGATGTAACGAAAAAACAAAAGTTTGTAATTGTTAGAGAAGATACAATGCCACTGCTAGGTTTATGCACATGCCGAGAATTTAATTTAATTAAAAGAATACACATGCTCTTCAAAATCTAAATATAAAAGATAAGTTTATATAAGAAAATATTGATATTTTTGAAGGTAATGGAACTTTTAGAAAAACGTGTACTATTGAAATAGATAAAAAATGTACACCAGTTGCTAATCTACCTAGGAGAATCCCCCCATAAATTAAAACATACACTTGATAAGATGGTAAAAAACGGGATAATATCAAAAGTAGAAAATCCTAAGGGTTGGGTCAGCAACTTGGTAATTATTGAGAAAGCGGATGGTAAATTAAGAATATGTTTAGATCCGAGAAATTTAAATAAGGTAATTAAGAGGCCTAAAGATGTGCTAATACCCACAGCTAGTGAAATAAGAGAAAAGTTGTCGAACAAACGTTATTTCACTGTATTAGATTTAAAAAATGGGTTTTGGCATGTTAAATTAGATGATGAATCGAGTGAGCTGTGTACGTTTTCAACTCCTTTTGGATGTTACAAGTTTAATAGATTAGCTTTTGGGTTGAATATGGCACCTGAATATTTTTAAAAAGAAAATGCTGAAAATTTTGACGATATAGAGGGTGTCACAATATATTTTGATGATTTGATAATTTTATCGGACACAGAAGAAGGCCATGATAGAATACTTAAAAAAGTCATTGAGCGTGCCAGAAAATTAGGTGTTAAATTTAACAAAGATAAGGTACAATATAAAGCTAAGACAGTAAAATTTTTAGGCAATATCTTTAGTGCTGAAGGAATGGCAGTAGATCCAGATAGAGTACAGGCGATATTAGCTATAGAAAGCCCTACAAATGTAAAAAAGCTACAAATTATAATAGGCATGATTAATTTTTTGCGGAATTTTATACCTAATCTATCGGAAAAAATAGCGCCACTTAAGGAGTTACTAAAGAAAAATGTCCAATTTCAATGGTTGCCGGTACATGAGAATTGTCTTAATAAAATAAAGCAGGAAATAGTAAATGCTCCTATATTGGCAAATTTTGATTCAAATAAAGAGATCACGATACAAGCAGATGCTTCGCAACATGGTTTAGGTTGCTGTTTGCTGCAAAATGGAAAACCAGTTAGTTTTGCGTCCAGAAGTCTTACGAATAATGAGCAAAATATGGCTTAAATTGAAAAAGAATTATTGAGTATACTTTTTGCTACACAGAAATTTTATTACTATATTTATGGAAGAGAAATTAATGTTAATACGGATCATAAACCGTTAATTAGTATACTAAATAAAAAAAATTCAGAAATTCCTTTTACTCGTTTACAGAGAATGAGAATTAAACTGCTTAAATATCAAATAAAAGTAGCATTTATTTTAGGCAAAGAAATGCATATTGCAGACTTATTATTTAGATCCTTCTTAAGTGAAGCAAATACAGATGATAGTTGGTTGCAAGAAGTGGTACATTCTATTGAAACGGGTCTTAGTATTACAAATGCTAAAAAATAGGAACTTCAAAAAGCCACTATGGCTGATTCAACACTATCTAAACTTAAAGATTATCATTTTAATGGATGGCCTAAAATGAAAAAAGATGTAGATGATAGAGTCAAATTTTACTTTAATCTACAAGATCAAATCACAATAGAAGATGATTTAGTATATCTTAATTTTAAATTAATAATTCCAGTTGAATTTCGACAATACATCTTAAAGGTGTTGCATGAATCACACTCTGGGATAACTAAAACTAAAGCTAGAGCAAATCAAGTAATATATTGGCTAGGTATGAGTAGAGATATAGAAGAAATGATTTCCAGGTGTACAATTTGTGAAAAATATAGTAATTCAAATGTTAAAGAACCATTAATATCTCATGACATTCCAAAAAATCCCTTTAGAAAAGTAACAAGTGACATTTTGCAATTTGGAGGAGAAGATTATTTGGTAAATCAAGATTACTACTCTATATATATATATATATATATATATATATATGTATAAATGGCTAGAAATATTAAAACTAAAAAATAAAACAGGGACGGAAGTTATTAATAAACTAAAATCTGTATTCGCTACACATGGAATACCAAATATACTAATATGTGACAATCAACCATATAATTCAAACGAGTGTAAAGAATTTGCAAAGAAATGGTGTTTTGAGATAATAACTAGTTCTCCAAACTATCCAAGAAGTAATGGACTAGCGAAACGTGCAGTACAAACAGCCAAGAAAATATTAGAAAAGAGCAAACAACAAAACATAGACTTAGAGATTGCCCTTCTAGAATATAGAAATATGCCAATAGCGGGATTAAATGTATCACCTGCACAAATTATGTTCAATAGACGTGTTAAAACTAAAATACCAATACACACCAAGCTACTACAACCAGCTATACCGCGAAATGTTCATAACAAGCTGATTGAGAAACAAATTCAAGCAAAGAATTATCATGACCTACACGCAAAGAAGCGTGAACAGTTTCGAGAGGGAGAAAATGTATTAGTAAGGACAGAAAAAGTATGGGAGCCGGTTAAAATAATTTCTAAACATAATACTCCTTGATCTTATATCATTATTAATAGTAAAGGTAACATGGTTAGAAGAAATTCGAGCCACTTAAAGAAAACGAAAACCGAATTTAAAAGTATTAAGATGAGGACTTTGATGACCGTACCAAGCGTAATGAACGTAATGATTCTATTGTACCAGATAATGCAAATACTGTGAATGAGGAGCGACAACAAATGAAAGCTACTCGGGAGAATGGTTAAACCTCCAGTTAAGCTAAGAGATTATGTATTGTAGTGTTGCGATTGTCAAAATGTTTAGTTTTATTGGTCACTTGAGAAAGAAATATGATTCTGTTTAGTTTTGCGTATATAATTTCATTATAATTTATTAAAAGCTGATGAGTTAATATTAAGTATAGTTTAATACTTTAATAAAGTTTAGTTTACTGTTTTTAAAAAAGAAAAGGGAGATGTTGTATATCTATGGTTAGCGCATGCGCAGACATGTATGTGAGCGTCGGAACATCAGCGGCGTTGCGTATCACGAGAGACTGAGAGTCCGTGATCCAAGACAGACTCGTAGCGTGTATCGTTCAGAGATTATTAAATATATCAGCATAACACCAGTGGTTATTATTTATACAAATCTACGTATAGATACAACACTTAGATAGTCCGGAATCCCGTCTTTTCTTATACTCTTATACCACCTATTGTAATTCGATCCCATGATCTTTTCCATCCTTTCTTGTTTCTCCTTCCATTTCTCTTTCCTCTCCAATGCCTCCTCTTCTAACTTCTCCTCCCCTTCCATTTCTACCCCGATCCCTTCCAGATAGTCCTTTCTCTCCTGCTCCCATCTTCCTATTATCCTTCTCCTCTTCCATCTCTCTTTCATTTCTTCCAAACATTTTTTCGCTATTTCACCTTCTTTATCTTTTTCCAGTTTTGTTTCAAACTTCCATGCTCTCTTACTTGCTCTAGCTCTCATCTTTTCCCTTTCTAGTTCATCTCTAACCCATATATCCTGGCGTCCTCCAATTTAATCCAAGTACCCATCTGAGATATCTCTCATGAATACCTTCTACCTCCCTTATTTCCTTCCATCTCCATATTTCTGCCCCGTATCCCATCACTGTTCATATCAGGGTGTCACATAGCCAGATCCTTCTTTTGCAGTCCTTTTTCCACACCCTCTTCCCTATCCTCCACACTTCTCTCATTACTCTTGCTGCCTTCCTTTTTCTCTCTCAAATATGCGCCTCCTGTCCTCCATTCTTCTTCAACGTATACCCCAGGTATTTGAACTCATTGACCTCCTCTAACTTCCTTTCTTTCCATCTCCAGTCATATTTCTTCTTCCTTCCTCTTCCCTTTCTAAACCTCATTATCTTTGTCTTTTCTATACTCAGTGTTAAACCTTTCCGGTCTAGATATCCCTCTAACCTGCTTATCATTGACCTCATGTCCTGTTCCTCCTCCGCCAACAGTACTATATCATCTGCATACATTAGCGTGTATATCTTCTCGACTCTTAATCTTATGCCTCCCCAACCGCCCTTCTTCATGTAATCTTCTATGTCTGTTATTAATAAATTGAATAATATTGGGCTTAGCGGGTATCCTTGTCTCAAGCCCTTCGCCGTCCAAAATTGTCCTCCACTCTCTCCTCCCTTTCCCACTCTGCTCTTTGTTTCTCTCAATACCTCCTCTACCCTGTCTATCAGTCCTTGTCTCACTCCTTTCTCTCTCTCTCTTTCTCTCTCTCTCTCTCTCTCTCTCTCTCTCTCTCTCTCTCTCTTTGCCTTGCTTAATACTTTTTTATTCACTGAGTCAAATGCCGCCTTCAAATCCACAAGTAGTACCGTCATTTTTCCTTTCTTTTTTCCTAGTTGTCTATTCACCAAGTAATTCAAAGCGAATATTTGATCCATCGTCCCCATTCCTTTTCTAAATCCTGCTTGGTTATCGGGAATCAACTTCTTCATTTTTATCTCCTTCTTTTGTTCCTCCATTTTCCTTAATATCTCGATTCTCATTAAAAAACATTTTTAACCTTGACATTTTAATATTAGGATTTTTGTTTTAAAATGTTCTAAGAAATCTGATATTACAGAAATATACGGTGATTTTTGGACTTCTATAAAATATATTTTATATATATTTACATATTTATATCTCGTTTTTCTAGCATAACGTGTCAAGATAACGTGTTGGCAACAAAGTGAGTTGTGTTTGAAACAGCCACTAATCTGATATCGCATTGTCATACTTATTATTTTTTTTTACTATTTGTGGATTAAGTTGACAATGTGGTGCTGGGTTAAGTTTGTGACTGACAAGTCAGAAATGATGAGACCTTTGAAATTTTTTGAAAATTTTGAAACTATTAAATTGGAAAAAAATAAAGAGTACCAAGTGTTCTGGTCCAAAGAGGACGCCGATACTCCAGAAAAGCAACTCAAGAAAGAAGGGAAAATTTTACACGTAGATAATATTAAAAAAAAGAATAGTAAAAAACCCATTCCAGGGTATTATCGGGCAGTACTGCTACAATTTGCTGGTAAGTTTCCTTATATATCATTATTCGTGCAAGCTAATTTTAACTTTTTTTTTGTAACTTACCGGTTTACTTTATGCTCATCAAAAACTGTCGAAGAATTAGAAAAATCCCTAAATGAAAAGAGGGTGTCTTTTCCATTAAAAACAAAGTTAGATAGCTACGCACAAGTCGAGAAAGTAAGTTATGCCATATCCAACTGATTTTTTTTGCTTTTCAAGATTTTTTAAAATACAGTATGTGAAAGTAAAATATAATATAAGAGCACAATAATAAACAGCATAACATATTGCCGAATGTTATTTCTTCGAATTTTTTACTTACAGATATAGTTTATTTATAGACATTAAATTATGGGTGTTTCTTGGTAGTGCAAACATACAAAATCTCTTGCATTGAACTTTAGCAAAGTTAATGATTAATATTTTTCGCAATAAATTTCATTATTTAAATGAGATGCTTATATAAGTATCAAAGATTACATCAATTTATATTGGTTAAAAATAAAAAAAAGCGTCTTGACGATAATTGAACCAAATCGTGGTCGTATTGTCTTGGCGATTATAATGGCCAGTAGACTCGATTATTAATATTTTCATTGTTGTTTATTATTTTACTGGCAAAGTAAAAGTGATTTATTCTGTTTTAATGATTAACCTTCATGATTTGTATTATAGAATATAACTTCAAAGAAAAAGATGATGAGTAATTCTAGAAAGAGAAATATTTCTGTGTTGATTGGAGATAGCCAAGAACTGAGCTCTTTCAATGGTGATAAGGATGCATCTTTGAGTACAAAAAAATCGCAGAAAAAAGAAACACAAGATATAAACTTCAAATATAAAAATCAAGAGAAAAAAATGAAAGCTTTGAATCAGGAAGTGGACGAACTTAAAATCAAACTTCAAAAGGAAACTGATAATAAAAAGAACGCTTTAGAAAAACTCAAAAAATTGGAAAACAATCATGAAGTTTTAGAAAAAGAAGTATAAACTTTGAGATCCTTGAATTATGAGTTGCAAAGAAAATTAGTTACCACCACCAATCCAAATAAAACAGTAATGCCTACACTTATTGAAAATCAAACTCCTACTCCTGTTTTATCACCTATCAAGGAAGATCCATATTTGAATATTGAACAGGCAGTGATGAATAGTAATGAAAAAACAGCACAATCATTTATTTTATGTGAAGAAGTATTATTTCTTTTTAATTTTTGTGTAAAGCAATATTAATGTATTTAATTTGATAACAAATTAAGAGTACATATTTTTTCTTATTTATTAGGTTCTTGAAACATCTCCAGAGAAAAACTCATCAACAATCTAAATCCATACTAGTGTTCAGAAAACCCAACCACTGGCATCAATGGTATGACTTCTTAAAGTATTTTATTAAGTAATTGAACAATTTGTATTGCATAATTTGAGTTAAGAAAAATATTAATAGCTTGGTTTATAATTTTATTATTTTTAGAGTTCTGTCAATATAGAAGAGAGCGCTATAAATATTAGCCATAAAACACCTGTGATCATTGTTTCTCCGGCTTCGACTTTTCAAGAAACACCAGAAACACCATCATATCCAAATGTAAGTGGTTCTATACCGCGTTCACGGAGAGAACGACCACGCGCAACTTTTGGTAGAGTAACTTGAGCCCGGTTACTCAATATGTATTTTTGTTCTGCTTTTAACATTTTTTCTTTTATTTTAAGGACTGTATGTTGACAAAAAAACAGTACGAGATTGCAAAGAAGACAGCTAAGTTTGGTGAACTAGGGAATTCTCAATTTACAAAGAACTTGGCTGATGTTCTTTGGGAGCGTGAAAAGCTAGCTCTTCGATCAGTAACTGGAGCACGTTCACGCAAGAAGAGAGAAGATGGAGCAGAAAACGAAGAGGAGCCAATACCAGCTTGTACACCAGAGAAAAGAGCCTGCATAAAACGTTAGTTACTACAATGTTTCTCATCATATATCATAATTAACAAAATTTCCATGAGTCTTGTAAAAATAATATAGTTTTATACTCTTAATTATATTGATTTATTGCTTTAAAACTGGTTCTAAACTTTTTTGTGTCGGTTCAGCATATGCCATATAACATACATATTTTAAGATTTTTTTTATTTTAGATGTATAACGTTATTTTTTCTCTTTCAGAGCTTTTCAGTTTTCGTATGAATGAAGAGGAAGTGGAACTGAAGAGCACTCTATTGAAGGAGAATCGTCTCGCTCGAGTTTCAAAGATAAACAAATATCTTAAAGCTAAAATCGGAACTGTGAGGTCACAGTTAGGCCTTAAATAAAAAACATTATATTAATTACCTTTATTTTTTTTTCACACACACAATTACAATTAGCAGTGACACTTGACACATACAGCAATCATAATGGCCAATATAATCATCAGCATCCTTACATCTCAGCAATGGTCAACAATAGATCTCTGCATTACGATCACAATCGCGACGGCACTCATACGCAACTCGCAGGTTGTGAAGCAAAGTTGAGAAACTTAGAACATGATACACACTTAGCTATAAGATACGAAAGAGATGTCCTAACTGTTTTTCCACGGATCTCGCCAACAAAGCAGCATGGAAGCAATGCTTTCAAGTGAATCAAGTTAAGCTTCCAACAGGATATTATATTGGAGTTTCTGCTACCACGGGTGATTTGTCTGACAATCATGATATATTATCAATTTGTTTGCTTGAATTAGACTTACCCAGATGATCTTAAGGATCAAGAACACAGATCACAAATTGTGCCATCAGTAGCATTCTATGACGCACCAAGAGAACGTATAGAAGATCCGAAGCAATCTAATATGAGTGGAATAAAACTTTTCCTACTGATAGTTGGTGCGCTCTTTTTAATAGCTTGTGTTATCATGGCCATTATATTTTACCAAAAGCATCAGGAAAATAGTAGAAAACGATTTTACTAACAATAAGTCAGATTTGAGGTAGTGTATGTGTGTCTTGAGCGTCGCAGCTTACCGATTTCTCTTTTATTCGAGATTTTTTGTATACAAAGCGTAAATTACGAAATGCTCATAAAACTGTCTTTATTTGGTTTCTATTAAAAAATTAGTATAAATCTTTTTTTTTTCTATAAGAATAAAAGTCTTCTAGGTAAAGGAAAGACGTGTATGTGTGTGTGTGTGTGTGTGTGTGTGTGTGTGTGTGTGTGTGTGTGTGTGTGTGTGTGTGTGTGTGTGTGTGTGTGTGTGTGTGTGCGTGTGCGTGCGCGTGCGCGTGCGCGTGCGCGTGCGCGTGCGCGTGCGCGTGCGCGTGTGCGCGTGTGCGCGTGTGCGCGTGTGCGCGTGTGCGCGTTTGCGCGTGTGCGCGTGTGCGCGTGTGCGCGTGTGCGCGTGTGCGCGTGTGCGCGTGTGCGCGTGTGCGCGTGTGCGCGTGTGCGCGTGTGCGCGTGTGCGCGTGTGCGCGTGTGCGCGTGTGCGCGTGTGCGCGTGTGCGCGTGTGCGCGTGTGCGCGTGTGCGCGTGTGCGCGTGTGCGCGTGTGCGCGTGTGCGCGTGTGCGCGTGTGCGCGTGTGTGTGTGTGTGTGTGTGTGTGTGTGTGTGTGTGTGTGTGTGTGTGTGTGTGTGTGTATGTGAATAGAAGTATTTTAATTCCAATATTTGCAGAATGTTGCCCCATTGGATTAATTGTCGATGTCATTGATTGAGCTCAATATACATTTATTTGATGTTATTATAGTCATACATATCTTCATGTCCTTAGGTCGTATATCTTTCCGCTCTATAGTCATATATCCTTCAATCCTAAGGCCATGTGGCCTAGGGATATGTCTTCATGTCCTTAGGTCGTATAGCTTTTAGACCTAAAGTCATATGTCCTTCCAACATAAGTCCTAAGGACAGGTGTCCTAAGGTCAGAAATGGACAACCTTAGGACACCTGCTCTTAGAACATGACCTGCTAGATAGCCTTATGCATATATAAACTACGTAGGTCCTCTCGATTATTCTCGAACAACTCGGCCGATTCTTGCTCAATTAGCTCCAGAATTCGTGGATCTTTCTTCCGCCGCATCTTTACGCCAAACATCAGTTCAAATGGCGTCATTCCAATACTCCGTTGATATGTGCTGTTTAAGCAACTCTGAACTTGGTCTACATAGCGATACCATCTGTCGGGATGATCCAAAGCCAGCTTCGTTAGTATTGGTATAATGATTCTGTTGGCTCTCTCGACTTGGCCGTTTCCTCTAGGTACTCCAGTGGTGATTCTGATGTGCTCTATATTCTTTGACGTGCAGTAGTCCGTAAATTCGCCTGATGTGAATGCCATGCCTCGATCGCTGATGATCCGTTGTGGACTGCCGAACGTCATTTGCTGCATCGTCAACTTGGCAACCACCTCTTTCGCATTTGTTGTTTTGGTGGGGTATAACCACACGAACTTCGAGAAGCTATCAACAACTACGAACAAGTGTTTGTAGAGCTTCGACGTTGATGTCATCGGGCCAAGATAATCGATGTGATACGTCGACAATGGTATATCCCCTTTCGGGATAGGCATGAGCTCTCCTTCCATCTTTCCCTTCTTTCTGTCCGCCAGAATGCATGGTACGCAACAACTGACGAACCTCTCAAGCTTCTCTTTCAACTTAGGGATGTAGAAGTTCTCCTTGATGCTTTCAGACATTTTTTTCGCACTGAAGTGTCCGTTTTCATGGGCTCTGCAAATGATGTCCATGTGCATAGTACTAGGAAGCGCTATGACGACCTTGTTATCGATTCTTTTCATTAATAAACCGTTCTCGACTATGTAATCTTTGTACGGCTCCGTCTCCAGTATCCGTTTTAACGCTTGTAGTCTCTCATCTTCGTCCTGTCGTTTCTGTATCATCTGCGTAACCGTGTCGTCCACTATTAGGACGGGATAGCGACTGAGGGCGTCTACATGTCGTAGACGTGATCCTGCTCGATGTTCTACCTCGTACTGGAATTCTTCCATGAACAACGCCCATCTTGCGACCTTGGCCGGCAGATCGCGCTTGTCCAATGTCTTCCGGAATGCATCACAGTCCGTTACGATCCTGAATTTAATACCCTGTAGGTAGACTCGGAATTTCTTCAACGCGTTGACGATGGCGAGCATTTCCAATTCATACGAGTGAAGCTTCTGCTCGGCATCCGACGTCTTGCGGCTCATATAGTAAACTGGATGGAAGCTGTCGTCTACTGAGTACTTCTGCAGCAGAATTGCCCTGTATCCCAGCTTGCTGGCGTCCGTATGGAGTTCCGTGATTGCGTCCGGCTTGTAGATTTGCAGCACGGGCTCCTTCGACAATATCGCCTTTAACCTGTCAAACGCCTCCTCTTGCGCTGCTCCGAAACCGAACCCCTTATTGTCCTTTAGGAGATCAGATAATGGTCGTGCGATAATTGCGTAATCCAAAACAAACTTGCGAAAATAGCCTGTTAAACCAAGGAAACTTTGGAGATCCTTTCGACATTTGGGCCTCGGAAACTTCTGCACTGTTTTGATCTTTTCGTTGGAGGGACGAACACAGCCACCTCCGACAATATGTCCAAGGAACTCCAACTCTCGTTCCAGGAACTTGCATTTCTTCCAGTTGATCACCAACCCATTTTCAGCTGCAACTCTCAGGGTCTCACGAAGTCCGTACATTGCTTCTTTTTCATTCCTACCCGGTATGACAACGTCGTCTAAATACTTGCGGAGAATGCGTCGTCTGATGAGTTCATAGAAAACTTCCTCCATATGAATATCAAAAATTCGGTCGGACTGTTACACAGACCGAATGGGGAAAACAGGAAATCATACTGTCCGTCAGGCGTCACAAAGGACGTATACTGTTGACTGTCTTCCGCAACTGGGACATGGAAGAAGCCATTCTTCAGGTCGATCACCGAGAAAACTCGAGCTGAGGCCAAATCATCGATACAGTCTTCAATCAACGGTGTTGGAAACTGGCCTCGAATAATCTTCTTGTTGATTGGACGATAATCAATACAGACGCGATAAGTTCCGTCTTTTTTCTTCACGAGTACCACGGCACTCGAATACGGGCTTCTACTGGGCTTTATGATTCCGTCTCTTAACCATTCATCGACTTACTTCTGTAGGATCTGTTTTTCTTGCACTGACAGTCGCCGTGGTTTGGCACGAACGGGTTCTTGATCTTTCAGCACAATCTTCATTTCGACTTTAGACCGCACCTGCTTGATCGGCTTGTAATCGTCTATCAGCTTCCTGATCTCTTCTGCGTAAGGTCCTCGAACACTGATTTCATCGGGCTCGACGTAGTTGATTGTAGACAAACCACATCGCTCCCATTCTGCACTGACCTTATCGCTATCTTCGTTTTTGGGTCGGTTACCCGGCACACTCTCTTCGCCCTTGACCTCGTGCGCGGGTGTTCCATCGTCAATTGCTTTTATCTTCCGGAATGTTGTCTGTCCACCGAGAATACGGATATCCATCTGTTTGAGTAGGTCTTTCCCCATGAGCATCCTCGCGTCTATTGTTTCGACTGGAACGACATATACTTTGTTGCAATAAACTTTGTCTTGAATTGTCAACTCTGCATCGAAGACGCCTTTCGCCTTGCTTCGCGCGTTTCCAAATCCTCTAAATAAGCGTACCGTCGGTTTTAGCGTAGGACTGCCGATCTTCACGTATTCATCTTCCCGTAAAATAGTTTTGGAACTGCCTGTATCCAGTATAGCCAGCGTGTCTATACCGTTAACTTGAATCGCGATGGTCTCTTCGTCAACAGTCACTCGGTTGATTTTTTCGTCTTTCTTGCTTGTCTTGGCTGGTTGCTCGCAATTACTTGACACGTGTCCGAACTGGTCGATGCGTGCCATGGGCCAGTGCCTCGAGCGAACCCTCTTATCCTTAACGCGGGGACGCCAGAGTGGTGACCTTACAATGCCTCGTAGTATCTCCTTCGGTCCGGGCAGCTCGGAGTTCGGGCGATGCTCCCAGGTCTCTCGCTGGCACGACAGTGACGAAAACGATAGCCTGCCGGGATCGCGCCGGTTCCCCGCGCCTGCGCTGTAGCGTGTCGCTCGACCGGATTGCCGATCCTAGCGCTTCCTGCGCCTAGGCCGCACGTGCGCCGCTCCTTCCGGGAGCGCCACTCCAATTCTAGGGCGCTCTCATCGGCGCCTCAGCTTCTCGCGCGCCTCCCCTTCCGGCAGCGCCGCTCCAACTACCTCCGATTCGGCGCGGGCTTTTCGAGTCAACCGGCTGTCCGGGCCGCGATGATCCAGTCGGCGTTCGGGGTCAGGCTGGCCGGGCCTCGGCCCCGTTCGCCGGCATCCCCTCAGGGCGACGGCCCCAGGGCTGTGCCTTTCCCTGGGCCGCTCCTCGGCACCCTGGTCTGACTGGCGTTTTGCTCGGGGGTGTCCCGGGGTCTTCCAGATCGTTATCCTGCTGCTGTTAAGACCGAGTGCGGAGTGAACTCTGGCCGGCGACGCTCATGCACTTGCGGGGAGGTCCGGGCGATCCGACTTTCAGCCATGTCCCCTGGCCGTCTTCTTAACCCTCTGCCCTTCCTCGTTGCGGCTCCTGGCCGTTACAGGTTGACTCCGGCCATCACTGGCAATCCCTTAAAAATCTAACAGCTAATTAGACCAATTACTAATACGCGACCGCCCTCCCCTCGCTTCAACGAGCAAGTCTCCCCGAATTCCCCTCGGCCGAGCCCGCCCGGGAAGTAGACGCGACTTGTCACGTCACAATTTATACAATAATTCAATTTCGTTTTTTTTTGTAACATATTTTAGCTTGGGACTTTAAACGTAAAGCCATTAAAAAAGTTGGTAAAGTACATGTGTTGATAATAAGAACCGAACCGGCTACCACCCGTGTAGATTGAAACGTCAATTGCAAGTGTCCATTCTCCTCCTCCAAAGACGAACCGGCTAGCACCTTAGCAGTCTGCACGCTGTCAGATGACAGTAAACTTTTTGGCATATAACTGAATACTTCCACTTCATTGAAAACATCATGGTTTGATGGGGCAGCATAATCCATGTTCTACAACATTTTGGACAATGTTACAGTTTTTTAAATAAAAATCAACAATTTCTATTAAGAACCACAAGTGTGTCAAGTAATATTACCATTTTTGGAGTAATTAAAACTTCTGCTATTTTTTGTGCACACGTGCCAGCAACTTCATTTCGTAGCTTCTGAAAACCATTGACATGCTATCAAATATGTTGCATATATTTAAGAATTTATAATTATAAGAGAAAGTTTGATAAAAAGCACAAGCTCGGTTCCAAAGTCGGTATAGCTCGAGATCTACGACTACCACATTCTGAACATTTGACAAAATTCGAACAATAAAATTCAGTAAAATAAATTAATTATGCAAAATTTGCAAGAAATTTATTTACTTTGTATGGAGACTTCTTTGGAGGTGAATCAATCCTGCGAGGTGGATTAAGAACATGAAATAAAGTAGGAACCGCGGCGCATTTGGCTTCAATTTTTTCCAACCTTCGACACGTTTACTTTCGGACTGTGAATCCTCAAAGTGTACCTGTAATAAGAAAAACAATTAATTTTCAATTTACAGCTTTTACAGCGTTGGACGTACTTCACAGACATAACCTGACTTGGTTGATATCTGAATAATGATAACATGGTTCCACGTGACTCACCAGTGGCCAACGAATTCTTAGATGTATACAATGACAAGGAAGTATATATGGTATGTGGTACGGAGCTGAAAAAATGTACACAACAGCACGCTCGCCCAACGGTTACAAGATATGATAGCAGCTTTCATGGCAAAGCGAAAATTACGTTGAAACGTTCCCCCTGACCAAACCTTTTCTAGAAAGGGTAAGAATTTGATTAAAATTTGGATGATTTTGACTGATAACCGGATTTGCCCTAGGTCAGTGGAAATGCTTAATCATTTCTCTGCTGAGGCTGAATTTAAAGATTATGTTGATGAAAATTTGGCCTTGGAGACGATTGAAAAAATACCTAAGAAATTAAAAGTTTTTATGGAACAGCGGTCTATGATAAGTAGAGGCGTTATATCTGATTGGCCCTCGTCGATAAAAAATCTTTGGTTAATAATCCAGGACAAAACGGGTATTGTCGGTCTCGAACGCATGTATCAACGTAAATGGAACAGTGTAAAGAAGAAGTCGGTTTTATCGGAGACGGATAACATCATCGTCACGTTCAAAGGAGTTGGCGTTTGCGATTTGAAAATCTTTTTTAATAATGTTAGTCTCAAGGTTGGGCATTTTGTTCCTCAAACTGGACAGTGTGTGGCGGACAGCTGTCCGCCACGACGCGCGACGGTGCGCGCGCGACGCCGGCAGTAGGACGGGAGGCGCGCGGCGCAAGCAGCGGCACGGTATCGATCGGCCGGGCAGTTCAACGCGCGCCCGCTACGCGGCGCATCGCCGGTCGATTCTCTCGTAAGAAGGATTCGACATCGACCTCTATATAAGGGGCAACCCAGTGGGATTTTTCCAGCGATCAGCTCACCAGTCAGGATGTGCTACTACCAGGGCCCCTGACATAATCTCTTTTGGAGACGGAGCGTGCTCTTCAAGGCCTTCGTTTGATACGGAGCGTGCTCATTCCGGGCCTTCGTTTACACCTGCTTTGCAGGGCATTAACTCTCCTCGGTAAAAGTCGACAGACTTCCTGCCGTGGAAAGGTTTCCTGGGTCGTTTACGATCCAGCTCACCGGACAACACCGAGACCAAGGCGTGCCTTCTCCAACTCCGATTCCAACTCCGATTTCTGCACCTGGGGCCACGACAAAGGGTCTGTTCCTGATCTCCAAGGTGGATACTTTCCTCCCGTGAAAGCCACACCTCATCGACCGGCCAACCCGAGTACCACACATTTAACTCTAACCGGAGCACTTTGTGGTAACGCACTCACTGGCCTCGTCTACAAGAACGTCAAGACTCCTCTCCAAGCTCGGTCTCAGCAAATCTAACCATTCGGGACGGATAATACGCAACACACCGCGTTAACATTACACATTAATCCTCTACACAAATCACACACGTCCACCTATCCGTACACATCCAAGAAATAATTCACCTGTACATAGAGCATGAATAAACCTAGCGAGATTCTACCTAATTGAATGACTTGTTATTGTGAGAACCGACGCACCTTCGCCTAACATCCTACCCCACACAATGTTTTAACTGTTACAGGTTTGGACATACTAAAGTCTCTTGCAAGAGTGAGACCTGTTGCATTGTGTGTGGTGATAAGGCACATGGTTCGTGCGATAGACCGGTAAAATGCCGTAATTGTGGTAGCTTTCACAAATCCACTTTTAAAAACTGCCCTGTATTTGAAAAGAATAAGCATATTAACATTGTTATGGCTCACAAAAATATTTCTTTTTATAGTGCTAGACGTATTGTGGAGGGCGGGGATCGCCCCTTTATGACTTCTCATGACACGCTCTTGAATTCGGAGTCCTGGCTGAGCCTGCCCCCCTCCAGGGGCGTATCATTCTCTGGGATAGTCGAATACGGATGTTCCGCCGAAGGAGGTCGTGTGGCCGTTGCCGCCCCGGCTGTTCGGTCTGGGGAGGCTGTGTCTCCACGTCGCCGTCCCGTGAATTCTGGACCTAGAAGATCTCGTGATGTTCCTGATAGATCGTATCAGGAGTACTATAAGCGATTCGATTTCCGTGCCGGTGAAATGGTAAAGAGAAACGGGGCATTCTTTTATCGGCTACCCGCAATGGAGCTGCTTGGTCGCAGTTGGCAGCTGCCGATCCGGCGGGTGATGTGGTGCCCCCGGGCTACGTGAATCCAGAACGTCATGATGACTGGCGATTGTTTAAGGATGCGGTATTTGATATTTTTCAGGTACTGTATAAAATACCTGAGGCGCGTGTTTTTTTTTTAAATGCTATTACGAATGATTACGCCCAGGATAGGGGTAAGTCGCTCTATAAGAGACATAATGATGTAAGGGAATTTAATGGACTCAACTCCGGTCGGGAAGTCTCAGTTGCTAGAAACAATGAGAGGTCTTCGCTTCTACCCCCGCAGTAACATTCAGGTTACTGTTATGGAATTGTCGAGGTTATAAGAGTAACAGGAATGAGCTTACAAAACATATTATGGACTTTGGTATTGTTGTTTTAACTGAAGCTAAATGTTCCGAAAATAATCGTGTATACTTTGCAGGCTTTAACACGATACATAGTAAAAACCTGCTTAATAGTGGTGACGTCGCGTTCTCCGTCCGCTCTTCAATTGAGTTTGAGGCTATTGTTAGTGCTGATGTGGCCCCAGCTAGATATTATACTATTGGCATTAGAACTAAGAACTTGGACAGTAATCTGAACATCTTTACTGTCTACAGACATCCCCGCGGTTCTGTTACGTCACGGGATTTGAAATACATGTATGAGCAAGTGGACAGTAGTAAGGATACTATATCATATTGGGTGACTTTAACGCCCATAACACAGTTTGGAACTGTGAAACTACTAAGCCTTGCGGTGAGACGCTATACGATACGATGCTGGAGCTGGGATTCTTCTGTGTCAATGATGACACAAAGTCAAGAGTGAGCCTTCGTGGACAGCGCGACTCTAACCTGGACCTCTTGTTCGGTTCTGAACGTATAGTGGAAAAAGTTGAGTACCGCTAACTCGATGAAACTTGGGATAGCGACCACTACCCAATTTCATTTTCTTTTGACAATTGTACTCTCCCATATAAGAAAATCACAAATAGAATTTCCACGATAAAAACAGATTAGCGGATGTTTCAGGAGACGGTGGACCGCGCTATTAAATCCGAATTGCTTCCACATATTGATTCTTTCAAGGAGGACTTAAACAGTTATTATAATAAATTTATTGACATCTTCAGGACTGCGGTTGACCGCGCCTTGGGTAGACGATGTAACCCAGAATCGGATATTCGCCGACCTGCGAATATTAGACGCAAGGCTACCCACAGATGGTGGGACGCCGAGTGCGACCGTGTCATACAAGACAGAAAACTTTCTATGCATGCACTCTCTGCTTTCAAGCACAATAAATATATCTATGCGTGGGTGGAATACAAGCGTTTATGCGCCTTGGCCAGGAAAACTGTCGACCTTAAGAAGAAAAAAACTTTGAAGAATTCTGTGCAGGCATCAATCAATTTACCAGCTTCAGCTACGTATGGAACACTATCAGAATCCTTAAAAATGTTAGGAAAAACGTGAAATAGAATTGCTGGCATATGAAGAACAAGGAGACTGAGATTAGGAAGACAATCGACAACCTTGCTCCCCCCTTCGTTGGTGCGGATCTTGCCTGTTCGCCTGGTGCTCAACTTGGGGATTTGTCGTTTAATACTTTGTTCCAGCGCTCGGAACTAGATAGAGCCATAAATATGATTAGGAGAAATTCAGCCCCGGGCCTCAATGGTATTGAATATAAAATGATCAAGGAATTGCCGGAGTCCGGTCGCACTTGTTTGCTTGAATTCTTTAATGTAATTTGGTTCTCAGATGCCCTGCCGAGTGAATGGTTGAGGTACCAGGTTATCTTTATTGATAAACCCGGTAAGGAGAAAGTTCGCCCGATTTCACGGTCCTTTTGTGTGGGTGAGCTGTGCGAGCGCATGGTTAACGAGCACTTAATTTGGTGAGCCGAGAGTGAGGACAAACATAGCGCCTCCCAGAATGACTTTCGCAAATCTTGTATTGACAACTTGATCAAGATTACGTCGGATATTCGGACATCTATGTGCACAGGCGAGTACACGCTTGCTGCGTTTCTCGACGTGTTATCTGCATATGACAACGTGGACTTTCGCATTTCGATCGACAGATTGATAGCGCTAGATTGCCTCGCAGCCCTGCAGGTATCGTCAGATTCATATGTAAATGGCTTTACCTGAGATCGGTTTCATTGTCAATTCTCAAGAATTTATTGAACGTCTCGTCTTTAAGGGGCTTCCGCAAGGCGCTGTTCTGAGCCCGGCGTTGTACTCTCTTTATATGGGGGGGCCTTTGTTCCGACTTACCAGAAAGTGTGGAAGCTGTTGAATTTACCGATAATGTTGGTCTGCACGTGGTTGGCCCTAATAAACAGCGTAACCGGATTCTCCTCCAGCGGGCGGTTAACCTAATCGCGGAAAGATTACGCGCCATTGGCTTGGATATTGAACCTCATATGACCGTTTTGGTAAAGTTCAATAAGTATGGACTATATGATAGAACCCAGAGCATCTGGGTCCAAGACCGTGAGGTTTTTAACAGCGAGGAGGCCAAATTTCTCGGTATTTGGATTGACAATGGACTTAAGTTTTCACGCCAGTAGTCCAGTCAAATTAGACAAAAAAAAGGCTCTTGCTCGGAAGTGAAGCGGTATCAATGAAACCTTTTTAGGGTTGTTGGGGAGATGTAGAAGAGCTTATTTCTGAGTTGTCGGGTTAATCGGACCGATGGGTTTTTAAAGAGGGAGAGGGGGAATAAAAAAATTTCGTTTTTTTGCAATAACTCGGCGAATTTTGACCGTACATGATTTACTAACCTTTCATTTTGTAGCTTTTTTAAAGCCCTACAATTCATTTCTTAAAGACCCTAACTTAAAATCAATATTTGTCGAGTTCTAGCCGGTGAAAGTGGGAAAAAATGTATTTTGTCGCGGTTTTTTGCGTTTATCTCGTTTCCATTAATAGATAAATATGTGCCGCCACTGACAAAGTTGTAGGGCTTAAAGAGACCTACAAAACAAGGGGTCAGTCGTTCATATTCGTTAAAAATTGAGCCCAGGGAAGTCTCTGGAAGTCGCGCTTTTAACGCGTGGCCGATCGTCGCCGGCGGCGCGGCGGCGTGCCGCCGCGATGACGATCGGCCATGCGACGGCGCGTGTCGAGTCAAGTGCGCTCGGGACTCGCTAGAACTCGACAAATATTGATTTTAAGTTACGGTCTTCAGGAAATGAATTGTAGGGCTTTAAAAGAGCTACAAAATGAGGGGTTAGTAAATCATGTACGGTCAAAATTCGCCGATTTATTGCAAAAAAACGAAATTTTTCATTTCCCCTCCCCCTTAAAAACCCATCGGTCCGATTAGCCCGACAACTCAGAAATAAGCTCTTCTACATCCCCCCAACAACCCTAAAAAGGTTTCATTGATACCGCTTCACTTTCGAGCTCAAATGTCTAATTTGACTGGACTACAGGTCCAAGAAGTAAGAGGAAAGGTCGATAGAGCCAACTCTGTCTTGAGATACTTATGCAAAGTCTCGAAAGGCTTGGAGGTCAACACGACCCTCATCTATATAAGAGCCTTGTTAGATCCGTTACCGACTATGGCAGTTTTGTGTAGTTCCCCAAGGATTCTGCCACGCAGCTCAAGTTGGAAAGAACGCAATACAAGGGCATTCGGACTGCTCTGGGTTATAGGAATAGTACCCCTAACAACGTCATTATCGCCGAGGCAAAAGTTAGGTTGTTGAAAGATCGCGCTGAGATGTTAGCCAGAAACTTTATTTACAAGATTGCTGCATATAATGTTACAGGGCTGTGTAATAAGATGCAGAAAATGTATGGTTGCAAGGTTTATGTTCGTTATCGCCAGCCCACGCGCGCGCGTATGGAATGTCTCTGATATCTCGAGTTTGGAAGAATTTTATCCCTGTCAGGCCACGTATTGGCCCTGCAAGAAAACATGAGGTTTTTCAAGGATCCTTTGAGGCCCACACGTTTGTGCTTACGATCGATTTCTCTATTGGGCTGATTAGAAAGTCAAACAGCATATATTCTGATGAGTCGATGATTGACGACGTCCTATCAAAGTATGACCTGAATCACTTTTTGGAGATTATCTATACTGACGGATCCTATGATTCTGCTTGCTGTGCTACGGGCGCGAGTTTGGTTTTGGACGACCAGGATATCGCTTATAAAATTAGCTTGCCTAAACAGTGCTCATCATTTATCGCAGAGGTTTTCGCCATCAAAGCTGCCTTGGAGCTCATGATCCTTCAGCGTGACTCAAGGGATGGACATATCATCGTTATGTCTGATTGTAAATCCGCTTTTTCGGCTATAGGTAATAATTTCTTAAACGTCCATAAAAGCCGATATGCCACGGAAGCTAGACAGCATATTTACACACTTGAGAAGGAATATAATAAGAGAGTGATTTTGGTTTGGATCCCGTTGCATGTTGGCATCGCCGGCAACGAGGCTGCGGACCAGCTCGCCAAAGAAGCAACTCGGGAAGAACCAGACCTTGGTGTTGAGGTTCCTGTTGGAGACTTGATGGCCATTGCTAGGGAGGAGACTTGGAACGCTACTCGGGTTTTTATTAAACAAGACTCTGCCTATAAGGGCTCTTTCTATTTCGACAATTTTTATGATGAGACGGCTAGTAAGTCTTGGTTTATAGCCCAGTAGCAGGGGAAAAAATAGGTCTTGCCCTACAAAAGGTCGGGTAGTTCTGATTTTTGGATGTTTTATATTTTGAGGTCCTAATAAAAAATCCAAGTTTTCGACCTTGGCGCACTTCCGCTCGCGCCGCCATCTTGAAAAAATAGAGCACAAAACCGGTTTTTTGGAATATTTTCTTACCAGTAGGTATTTAGGCAAAAATAGTTATTATCAATTTTATAGAAGAAATTTCCTACAACTTTTGTCTGAAACATTTTTTCGTATATGCGATAGCGAGCTACAGCACTGTAAATAGAAACAATTTATTAAAAATTTTACAAAAGGCTTCTTTTTAAGCATTTTTTATTATAATTATTGTTTATTAATTTCTATTAATATAAATTAATTATTATTATTAACAATAGTAATAGGACTCTAATATTTAAAATTGATGGAATGTGAGAATGCCGTCTAGTCCGAGCTTTTGGATCTAACAAGCAACAAAATAATTTTTTGTGTGAATTTTTAGTAGATACTATTTCCAACAAACACTGCGCGCCAACTGAATTGTCGGTCTTGAAACACAACATGCTTGTAGGAACAGTAAATTTACATATTTTTAAATCGATAATCGATTTAATTTTTGATGCTGATACGCATCGTATCTAACATCTCCTCCCCCCCAAATATTACTGTCAATAATTTATTGCGAAAAATATCACCTCAACCAGGATTCGAACCTGGACCTCCCTCATACCGTGCGGGCGTCTCACCAATTCGATCACCGAGGCATGTGATGATTTTTCTCGCGAAATAATTTTTTTGTGTGAATTTTTAATACTATTTCCTATTGTCACGATATATTAGCGCTTCAAACTTTCGTTCTAATGTCACATCTGTGATTATTGCATTACAGCTACAAGAGAATGTACAACATGAGTATAAACAGCAAAGCTATGAAGCATCAGAAATTGTTGCAGTGTATAGAAGGAATAGTGAAATGCTATTTATTATCCTGTTCTCATTTGGTTGCTATTAAGACAAGTTTAACGTGCATATCTCCTCGTGATTTTTTAGTAATGTGAAATATTGTAGACTTGAAGGAGGTTCGATCATTACTTGTGAGTCAAAAATGCGACTGAAATAAATGTCATTACAGCGATCCCGAATTATATGCAATATTAATATAATGAATTGTGGATGCTACTTACGTGCTATATTCTTCGTCAATTATTAATGTATAGAATATTAGTAAATATATGTCGGGGTATGAGAGCGTCAACGACCAGGATTTGAATCGCTTATTCTACGCCGGAACCTGGAACTTTGTGACGATAAATGAATCCACATGGTAAAGTCCGATTTTTAAAGTCTTTACACAATCCTTGATGTTTCATCTATCAAATGTTAGTTTTTCAAAATCTTAACGTGGCTAAGTGTGTACGAAACTAGTGATAATCTACCTCGGAGCGACTTTCTCCATGAGGGTATAGGCTAAAAGTGGTCAACTTCTGAATAATATTACAAAAAAACTATATGGTCAATGTTGCTTAAGTTTTGCGATTATTTGTGTAAAGTGTTTATGTAAATCATATAAAAAAATTAAGGCTCTACCGTGGCTTTCGAGTATAGAAAGCTTATTGTCACAAAGTGACCGCAGTTCTAACCTATAATGTTGGCTAAATAACCAATTCCCGAGTCGTTGACGTTTTCATACCTCAGTATATGTTTAATGTTAATATTTTATACACAAATAATATGACGAAGAATATAGCACATAAGTAGCATCCACAATTCATTATACTAATATTGCATATAATTCGGGATCGCTGTAATGACATTTCTTTCAATCGCATTTTTGACTCACAAGTAATGATCGAACCTCCTTAATGCATGTAAGAAGCTAATAATTTATATTATTCAGATTAGAATGTGAAACATTAGTGCATTTAATGAAAGCGCAAGTAGAAGTTCAAAACTGGAGGTTTTTACCGACTCTGATAACACTCTATGGAGCACAAACGCGCGAATGTAATATATTATAAATAAATATTATTTACTGTATACTTAAATGCTGGTACATTCATTTATATAATTCTGACTTGGATTTATATCCTATCTAAACTACACATGTATGCTTAAATTGATGTTTTATCTAGTTATTGCACCAATAATTTTTAAATAAATCGTAGCTTTAGTTTTTAATGTAAAAAAAAAAAATTGGTAATTATTTAGAATACGGGCTTGAACGCGAATATAGACAAAATTATGTTCAATTGACGCGTTTTTGCACGAAATGAAAGAATCTGGCAGATAAACGCGGCGGTCTGCCTCGCGAACCGAGATATTAACGGTTATTAAAGTTGACGACTATCAGGTTAAGAAACCTGTCATACCGACGAGATGTAGCAACTACGAACATGCCCTGCGGCCACATGCGCATGCTCAGTGGCCGCACGTGCATGCAGCAGATCACGTGACAACTATTTGGTTGGTAAGTCGGAAGTGTAACATAATTCGAAATAATATATATCCTTATTTCGGCGTATAGATTAGTGACGGTACGCTTTAAAAGTATTTAAGTGTTTAAAGCGCGTCAACTAACCTATGTAGGTTAGTAACGCGCTTTAAAAGTATTTAACTGTTTAATAATTTTTGTTAAAGCAGTTTTATAAAAATTGCTCTTGTAAAATTCGTAATTTATTGCATATCCCCGCAGGGTTTACAATCTACTACCAATACTACCCTTCTCCTCTCATTTTAACCCTTTGGACCAACGGCTTAACGTCTCTTTCCGAAAGACGGAGCCCAGTTTTCTCTGCACAAGAGTCTATCTTGCACGAAGGGGCGCAGCTATCGGAAAAACATTCTATGCTTCATGGCTCTAGTGGACTCGAACCTGGTTCCTCAGATTACGAGTCTGGCGCTCTACCACTAGACCAAACTGCCGCCCATGTCCTGCTTTATAAAAGTTGTGATTTTCGTTAAAACAGGGCACACACACACACGTCCGTATTCTAAATTACTACAAAATAAAATTAACGTGAAATACATTATTTATTATAATAACAAATATATAGAATGTTTAATATATATGCAAAACATGGGCGCCTGTAAAAAAAATATATAAAAACGTACGTCTAGGCTTTTTTTGCATTTTTTTTTAATTGTAACTATAATTACATAACGTTATTTATCAGTATCTGGATTGACGAAGTTGTACGTATGATTGACTGTCAGATGTTGGAAGCCCTCACTGTTAAGACAACTATAGGACTTCCAACAATCTGAAATAATTGTCGTTTCTGGCATGATCCATTCCTTAATGCATGCTAGGAGCGTTTCCTCCGTTCGATCTTCTACTGGCACAATGAATATCTTTTTCGACTCTCGCTCGAATCTTCCAAATATTCAATTGCCTTTTAAGAGACGACCACGGTTGTATTTCCGATGGCCAATTTTTGCCTCGTCGATTTTAACTGTACATCCTGGACCTCCAAGTTTTGCACTACACTTATCGGACCAGTATGCACAGACCTGTAAATATAAAAGAGAATAATATATATATATATATATATATATATATATATATATGTAGGTCCAGAGCAGTGATCGGCAAAAATTCTGTTTTTAGTAATGATTTCGGCGATTATTTTTAATTAATTAAAAATAAAAAATTTAATGTTTTTAATTTTAATTAACAAAAAATTGGTATTTAATAAAATACTAAGCTCTAAATTTAAAATAATTATTAATTAATTAAAAATGTAATACTCTGTTTGAAAAATTAATAAATAATCAGAAATATATTGCTCATAATTTAAAAATTGGCAATTATATAAAATAAATTGTCAGTTTTTAAAAAAATTACATTTAGAAAAAAATATATTTTTAATTTTTTAAAAAATTAGTAATTTTAAAAAAGTAAATTATTTGAACAATTAATAGATAATTATTAGAAAATATATTACTAATTTTTTAAAAAATTAGCATTTATTAATTTGTAAAGTATTCGTTTTTAAAAGTACATTAATTGCAGTAGAAATGAAACGATGACGTTAACTATACTAAATAATTTTTTCCTACTGAAAATTCGTGTCTTTTGGGAAAATTTGCAATTACTAGATGAACTATAATTTGACGATGGTCTCTTGCTCTCTCTTAAGGCCATCGCGCACAAAATTGCATAGGCTGCATAAGCATAGCATAAGACCGCTGGACCGGCTGGACCAATCTTATGTAAATTAATATGGCGACTTTATACTGGCGGCTCCGTGGTTTAGCGGTCTTCGGCTACGCTATATCTGTTTCCTACACTCATATCCGTCAAGACGAAATTACTAGCTTATCAAAAAATTAAGTTACACGTTTGTAAAAAGTTAGTGTTTGGATAAGCCAATTTTTGATGTTGAAAATGAAGGACGGATTAGCGCTGTAGCAGCAGCTTCACATCCTAAATTTAACGTGAACTGGCTCACGTGTTTAAGTCGCTCAGTGCAAGCAAATGTTATAGTAGCAATAAAAGAAGCACTTGCTTATGTGTCGAGTAAAGTTGAAGATAAGAAAAAAGATGATAGTGTAGCTGAGGATGATTTTTTTGACTTTACATGTGATCATGATACACCTGATGTAGTCGAAACTTTTGGGGCCTCTGATGTAGAAGCAATTATTCAGAAATTTAGTACTGAAAGTAGGAATGATCTCGAATTACTTAATTTATATCCTATTGTTAAGAAAGTTTTTCTCAAATTTAATACACCTTTACCATCTTCTGCACCAGTAGAAAGATTTTTTAGTTACGCTACAATGTTTAATTTACCTAAATTTAATAAATTAACTGATGAGAATTTTGAATTAAAAATAATTATAAAGTGTTATTCGAGTGTCGCTAAAAAAAATAGTATTATTTACTTAGAAAACACGTGATTCTCTTAAATAATTTGGGCATATTTAAGGCTCCTGGGTACTCGTCGCGGCCATGTTGGAATGTGAGAAGAAGTAAGAAATGACACGTTGAAAATTCTTGCGTAGTATTTCCAAATAAAAAGATATTTGCTTAAAATAACACTACAGATCACTTCAGCACACTTTAAAAATACGCCGAGTTGAGGTTAAGTCTACCCCTTTTCCTTGAGTAATAAACAGCCGTAAAACGAATGTGATACGATGCAGGCTTGTGCGCAGGCGCATGACTAGATTTCGTATTATATTCATTTTACGGCTGTTTATTAATTGTCAAGGGAAAGGGGTAGACTTAAGTTCAACTTGGCGTATTTTTAAAGTGTGCTGAAGTGATCTGTAGTGTTATTTTAAGCAAATATCTTTTTATTTGGAAATACTACGTAAGAATTCTCAACGTGTCAATTCTCAACATTTCTCGCTTATTCTCCATTGGAGAGAGTTCTTATTTCTACCGCGACGGTACGTCGTCACCGTCAACGCGGAGTTTTCGGCTCAGGGACCAGGAGCTTTAAAGAGCATTACATCAATGAGAGATGATAAATAATCTTGATTGAAAACTTGAAGAATAAATACGCTGTATCTGCTGATACGTTTATACAATATTAATATGTTAGTAATAATTAATAAATTATTCTTGTAAGTCAAATATGTACACATTTATTACCGTGTTGACTGATTTAATAATAACTGTGTGATAACAAATATAATTT